>NW_027619304.1:0-46555 GCF_964187855.1 Myxine glutinosa
CGAAAAGTGGTTTTCAACACTATCAGAAGTGCACAATAAGTGTTTTTTCCACACTAATACAAGTGCAAAAGTGGTTTCCTGCACCAACACAAGTGCGAAAAGTGGGTTTTCAACACTAACACAAGTGCGAAAAAGTGGTTTTTCAACACTAACACAAGTGCGAAAAGTGGTTTTTCAACACTATCACAAGTGCAAAAAGTGTTTTTTCACACTAATACAAGTGCAAAAGTGGTTTTCCTGCACCAACACAAGTGCGAAAAGTGGTTTTTCAACACTAACACAAGTGCGAAAAGTGGTCTTTCAACACTAACACAAGAGCGAAAAGTGGTTTTTCCACACTAATACAAGTGCAAAAGTGGTTTCCTGCACCAACACAAGTGCGAAAAGTGGTTTTTCACACTAACACAAGTGCTAAAAGTGGTTTTTCAAACACTATCACAAGTGCAAAAGTGTTTTTTCCACACTAATACAAGTGCAAAAGTGGTTTCCTGCACCAACACAAGTGCGGAAAAGTGGTTTTTCAACACTAACACAAGTGCGAAAAGTGGTTTTTCACACAAACACAAGGGCGAAAAGTGTTTTTTCCACACTAATACAAGTGCAAAGTGGTTTCCTGCACCATCACAAGTGCGAAAAGTGGTTTTTCAACACTAACACAAGTGCGAAAAGTGGTTTTTCAACACTATCACAAGTGCAAAAATTGTTTTTTCCACACTAACACAAGTGCGAAAAGTGGTTTCCTGCACCAACACAAGTGCGAAAAGTGGTTTTTCAACACTAACACAAGTGCGAAAAGTGTTTTTTTCCACACTAATACAAGTGCAAAAGTGTTTCCTGCACCATCACAAGTGCGAAAAGTGGTTTTTCAACACTAACACAAGTGCGAAAGTGGTTTTTCGAACACTAACACAAGTGCGAAAAGTGGTTTTCAACACTAACACAAGTGCGAAAAGTGGTTTTCAACACTATTACAAGTGCAAAAAGTGTTTTTTCCATACTAATACAAGTGCAAAAGTGGTTTCCTGCACCAACACAAGTGCGAAAAGTGGTTTTTCAACACTAACACAAGTGCGAAAAGTGGTTTTTCAACACTATCACAAGTGCAAAAAGTGTTTTTTCCACACTAATGCAAGTGCAAAAGTGGTTTCCTGCACCAACACAAGTGCGAAAAGTGGTTTTTCAACACTAACACAAGTGCGAAAAGTAGTTTTTCAACACTAACACAAGTGCGAAAAGTGGTTTTTCAACACTAACACAAGTGCAAAAAGTGTTTTTTCCACACTAATACAAGTGCAAAAGTGGTTTACTGCACCAACACAAGTGCGAAAAGTGATTTTTCAACACTAACACAAGTGCGAAAAGTGGTTTTTCAACACTAACACAAGTGCGAAAAGTGGTTTTTCACACTATCACAAGTGCAAAAAGTGTTTTTTCCACACTAATACAAGTGCAAAAGTGGTTTCCTGCACCAACACAAGTGCGAAAAGTGGTTTTTCAACACTAAACACAAGTGCGAAAGTGGTTTTTCAACACTAACACAAGTGTGAAAAGTGGTTTTTCAACACTAACACAAGTGCGAAAAGTGGTTTTTCAACACTATCACAAGTGCAAAAAGTGTTTTTTTCCACACTAATACAAGTGCAAAAGTGGTTTCCTGCACCAACACAGTGCGAAAAGTGGTTTTTCAACACTAACACAAGTGCGAAAAGTGGTCTTTCAACACTAACACAAGAGCGAAAAGTGGTTTTTCCACACTAATACAAGTGCAAAAGTGGTTTCCTGCACCAACACAAGTGCGAAAAGTGGTTTTTCAACACTAACACAAGTGCTAAAAGTGGTTTTTCAACACTATCACAAGTGCAAAAGTGTTTTTTCCACACTAATACAAGTGCAAAAGTGGTTTCCTGCACCAACACAAGTGCGAAAAGTGGTTTTTCAACACTAACACAAGTGCGGAAAAGTGGTTTTTCAACACTAACACAAGGGCGAAAAGTGTTTTTTCCACACTAATACAAGTGCAAAAGTGGTTTCCTGCACATCACAAGTGCGAAAAGTGGTTTTTCAACACTAACACAAGTGCGAAAAGTGGTTTTTCAACACTATCACAAGTGCAAAAATTGTTTTTTCCACACTAACACAAGTGCGAAAGTGGTTTCCTGCACCAACACAAGTGCGAAAAGTGGTTTTTCAACACTAACACAAGTGCGAAAAGTGTTTTTTCCACACTAATACAAGTGCAAAAGTGGTTTCCTGCACCATCACAAGTGCGAAAAGTGGTTTTTCAACACTAACACAAGTGCGAAAGTGGTTTTTCAACACTAACACAAGTGCGAAATGTGGTTTTCAACACTAACACAAGTGCGAAAAGTGGTTTTTCAACACTATCACAAGTGCAAAAAGTGTTTTTTCCATACTAATACAAGTGCAAAAGTGGTTTCCTGCACCAACACAAGTGCGAAAAGTGGTTTTTTCAACACTAACACAAGTGCGAAAAGTGGTTTTTCAACACTAACACAAGTGTGAAAAGTGTTTTTTCCACACTAATACAAGTGCAAAAGTGGTTTCCTGCACCAACACAAGTGCGAAAGTGGTTTTTCAACACTAACACAAGTGCGAAAAGTGTTTTTCAACACTATCACAAGTGCAAAAAGTGTTTTTTCCACACTAATGCAAGTGCAAAAGTGGTTTCCTGCACCAACACAAGTGCGAAAGTGGTTTTTCAACACTAACACAAGTGCGAAAAGTAGTTTTTCAACACTAACACAAGTGCGAAAAGTGGTTTTTCAACACTAACACAAGTGCAAAAAGTGTTTTTTCCCACACTAATACAAGTGCAAAAGTGGTTTACTGCACCAACACAAGTGCGAAAAGTGATTTTTCAACACTAACACAAGTGCGAAAAGTGGTTTTTCAACACTAACACAAGTGCGAAAAGTGGTTTTTCAACACTATCACAAGTGCAAAAAGTGTTTTTTCCACACTAATACAAGTGCAAAAGTGGTTTCCTGCACCAACACAAGTGCGAAAAGTGGTTTTTCAACACTAACACAAGTGCGAAAAGTGGTTTTTCAACACTAACACAAGTGTGAAAAGTGGTTTTCAACACTAACACAAGTGCGAAAGTGGTTTTTCAACACTATCACAAGTGCAAAAAGTGTTTTTTCCACACTAATACAAGTGCAAAAGTGGTTTCCTGCACCAACACAAGTGCGAAAAGTGGTTTTTCAACACTAACACAAGTGCGAAAAGTGGTCTTTCAACACTAACACAAGAGCGAAAAGTGGTTTTTCCACACTAATACAAGTGCAAAAGTGGTTTCCTGCACCAACACAAGTGCGAAAAGTGTTTTTCAACACTAACACAAGTGCTAAAAGTGGTTTTTCAACACTATCACAAGTGCAAAAAGTGTTTTTTCCACACTAATACAAGTGCAAAAGTGGTTTCCTGCACCAACACAAGTGCGAAAAGTGGTTTTTCAACACTATCACAAGTGCAAAAAGTGTTTTTTCCACACTAACACAAGTGCGAAAAGTGGTTTCCTGCACCCCACAAGTGCGAAAAGTGGTTTTTCAACACTAACACAAGTGCGAAAAGTGTTTTTTCCACACTAATACAAGTGCAAAAGTGGTTTCCTGCACCATCACAAGTGCGAAAAGTGGTTTTTCAACACTAACACAAGTGCGAAAAGTGGTTTTCAACACTAACACAAGTGCGAAAAGTGGTTTTCAACACTAACACAAGTGTGAAAAGTGGTTTTTCAACACTATCACAAGTGCAAAAAGTGTTTTTTCCATACTAATACAAGTGCAAAAGTGGTTTCCTGCACCAACACAAGTGCGAAAAGTGGTTTTTCAACACTAACACAAGTGCGAAAAGTGGTTTTTCAACACTAACACAAGTGTGAAAAGTGTTTTTTCCACACTAATACAAGTGCAAAAGTGGTTTCCTGCACCAACACAAGTGCGAAAAGTGGTTTTTCAACACTAACACAAGTGCGAAAAGTGGTTTTTCAACACTATCACAAGTGCAAAAAGTGTTTTTTCCACACTAATACAAGTGCAAAAGTGGTTTCCTGCACCAACACAAGTGCGAAAAGTGGTTTTTCAACACTAACACAAGTGCGAAAAGTAGTTTTTCAACACTAACACAAGTGCGAAAAGTGGTTTTTCAACACTAACACAAGTGCAAAAAGTGTTTTTTCCACACTAATACAAGTGCAAAAGTGGTTTACTGCACCAACACAAGTGCGAAAAGTGGTTTTTCAACACTAACACAAGTGCGAAAAGTGGTTTTTCAACACTAACACAAGTGCGAAAAGGGTTTTTTCCACACTAATACAAGTGCAAAAGTGGTTTCCTGCACCATCACAAGTGCGAAAAGTGGTTTTTCAACACTAACACAAGTGCGAAAAGTGGTTTTTCAACACTATCACAAGTGCAAAAAGTGTTTTTTCCACACTAATACAAGTGCAAAAGTGGTTTCCTGCACCAACACAAGTGCGAAAAGTGGTTTTTCAACACTAACACAAGTGCGAAAAGTGGTTTTTCAACACTAACACAAGTGCGAAAAGTGGTTTTTCAACACTATCACAAGTGCAAAAAGTGTTTTTTCCACACTAATACAAGTGCAAAAGTGGTTTCCTGCACCAACACAAGTGCGAAAAGTGGTTTTTCAACACTAACACAAGTGCGAAAAGTGTTTTTTCAACACTATCACAAGTGCAAAAAGTGTTTTTTCCACACTAATACAAGTGCAAAAGTGGTTTCCTGCACCAACACAAGTGCGAAAAGTGGTTTTTCAACACTATCACAAGTGCAAAAAGTGTTTTTTCCACACTAATACAAGTGCAAAAGTGGTTTCCTGCACCAACACAAGTGCGAAAAGTGGTTTTTCAACACTAACACAAGTGCGAAAAGTGGTTTTTCAACACTAACACAAGTGCGAAAAGTGGTTTTTCAACACTATCACAAGTGCAAAAAGTGTTTTTTCCACACTAATACAAGTGCAAAAGTGGTTTCCTGCACCAACACAAGTGCGAAAAGTGGTTTTTCAACACTAACACAAGTGCGAAAAGTGGTTTTTCAACACTAACACAAGTGCGAAAAGTGGTTTTTCAACACTATCACAAGTGCAAAAAGTGTTTTTTCAACACTAACACAAGTGCGAAAAGTGGTTTTTCAACACTAACACAAGTGCGAAAAGTGGTTTTTCAACACTATCACAAGTGCAAAAAGTGTTTTTTCCACACTAATACAAGTGCAAAAGTGGTTTCCTGCACCAACACAAGTGCGAAAAGTGGTTTTTCAACACTAACACAAGTGCGAAATGTGGTCTTTCAACACTAACACAAGTGCAAAAAGTGGTTTTTCCACACTAATACAAGTGCAAAAGTGGTTTCCTGCACCAACACAAGTGCGAAAAGTGGTTTTTCAACACTAACACAAGTGCTAAAAGTGGTTTTTCAACACTATCACAAGTGCAAAAAGTGTTTTTTCCACACTAATACAAGTGCAAAAGTGGTTTCCTGCACCAACACAAGTGCGAAAAGTGGTTTTTCAACACTAACACAAGTGCGAAAAGTGGTTTTTCAACACTAACACAAGTGCGAAAAGTGTTTTTTCCACACTAATACAAGTGCAAAAGTGGTTTCCTGCACCATCACAAGTGCGAAAAGTGGTTTTTCAACACTAACACAAGTGCGAAAAGTGGTTTTTCAACACTAACACAAGTGCGAAAAGTGTTTTTTCCACACTAATACAAGTGCAAAAGTGGTTTCCTGCACCATCACAAGTGCGAAAAGTGGTTTTTCAACACTAACACAAGTGCGAAAAGTGGTTTTTCAACACTAACACAAGTGCGAAAAGTGGTTTTCAACACTAACACAAGTGCGAAAAGTGGTTTTTCAACACTATCACAAGTGCAAAAAGTGTTTTTTCCATACTAATACAAGTGCAAAAGTGGTTTCCTGCACCAACACAAGTGCGAAAAGTGGTTTTTCAACACTAACACAAGTGCGAAAAGTGGTTTTTCAACACTAACACAAGTGTGAAAAGTGTTTTTTCCACACTAATACAAGTGCAAAAGTGGTTTCCTGCACCAACACAAGTGCGAAAAGTGGTTTTTCAACACTAACACAAGTGCGAAAAGTGGTTTTTCAACACTATCACAAGTGCAAAAAGTGTTTTTTCCACACTAATGCAAGTGCAAAAGTGGTTTCCTGCACCAACACAAGTGCGAAAAGTGGTTTTTCAACACTAACACAAGTGCGAAAAGTAGTTTTTCAACACTAACACAAGTGCGAAAAGTGGTTTTTCAACACTAACACAAGTGCAAAAAGTGTTTTTTCCACACTAATACAAGTGCAAAAGTGGTTTACTGCACCAACACAAGTGCGAAAAGTGGTTTTTCAACACTAACACAAGTGCGAAAAGTTGTTTTTCAACACTAACACAAGTGCGAAAAGGGTTTTTTCCACACTAATACAAGTGCAAAAGTGGTTTCCTGCACCATCACAAGTGCGAAAAGTGGTTTTTCAACACGAACACAAGTGCGAAAAGTGGTTTTTCAACACTATCACAAGTGCAAAAAGTGTTTTTTCCACACTAACACAAGTGCAAAAGTGGTTTCCTGCACCAACACAAGTGCGAAAAGTGGTTTTTCAACACTAACACAAGTGCGAAAAGTGGTTTTTCAACAATAACACAAGTGCGAAAAGTGGTTTTTCAACACTATCACAAGTGCAAAAAATGTTTTTTCCACACTAATACAAGTGCAAAAGTGGTTTCTTGCACCATCACAAGTGCGAAAAGTGGATTTTCAACACTAACACAAGTGCGAAAAGTGGTTTTTCAACACTAACACAAGTGCGAAAAGTGGTTTTTCAACACTATCACAAGTGCAAAAAGTGTTTTTTCAACACTAACACAAGTGCGAAAAGTGGTTTTTCAACACTAACACAAGTGCGAAAAGTGGTTTTTCAACACTATCACAAGTGCAAAAAGTGTTTTTTCCACACTAATACAAGTGCAAAAGTGGTTTCCTGCACCAACACAAGTGCGAAAAGTGGTTTTTCAACACTAACACAAGTGCGAAATGTGGTCTTTCAACACTAACACAAGTGCGAAAAGTGGTTTTTCCACACTAATACAAGTGCAAAAGTGGTTTCCTGCACCAACACAAGTGCGAAAAGTGGTTTTTCAACACTAACACAAGTGCTAAAAGTGGTTTTTCAACACTATCACAAGTGCAAAAAGTGTTTTTTCCACACTAATACAAGTGCAAAAGTGGTTTCCTGCACCAACACAAGTGCGAAAAGTGGTTTTTCAACACTAACACAAGGGCGAAAAGTGTTTTTTCCACACTAATACAAGTGCAAAAGTGGTTTCCTGCACCGTCACAAGTGCGAAAAGTGGTTTTTCAACACTAACACAAGTGCGAAAAGTGGTTTTTCAACACTATCACAAGTGCAAAAATTGTTTTTTCCACACTAACACAAGTGCGAAAAGTGGTTTCCTGCACCAACACAAATGCGAAAAGTGGTTTTTCAACACTAACACAAGTGCGAAAAGTGTTTTTTCCACACTAATACAAGTGCAAAAGTGGTTTCCTGCACCATCACAAGTGCGAAAAGTGGTTTTTCAACACTAACACAAGTGCGAAAAGTGGTTTTTCAACACTAACACAAGTGCGAAAAGTGGTTTTCAACACTAACACAAGTGCGAAAAGTGGTTTTTCAACACTATCACAAGTGCAAAAAGTGTTTTTTCCATACTAATACAAGTGCAAAAGTGGTTTCCTGCACCAACACAAGTGCGAAAAGTAGTTTTTCAACACTAACACAAGTGCGAAAAGTGGTTTTTCAACACTAACACAAGTGCAAAAAGTGTTTTTTCCACACTAATACAAGTGCAAAAGTGGTTTACTGCACCAACACAAGTGCGAAAAGTGATTCTTCAACACTAACACAAGTGCGAAAAGTGGTTTTTCAACACTAACACAAGTGCGAAAAGGGTTTTTTCCACACTAATACAAGTGCAAAAGTGGTTTCCTGCACCATCACAAGTGCGAAAAGTGGTTTTTCAACACTAACACAAGTGCGAAAAGTGGTTTTTCAACACTATCACAAGTGCAAAAAGTGTTTTTTCCACACTAATACAAGTGCAAAAGTGGTTTCCTGCACCAACACAAGTGCGAAAAGTGGTTTTTCAACACTATCACAAGTGCAAAAAGTGTTTTTTCCACACTAATACAAGTGCAAAAATGGTTTCCTGCACCAACACAAGTGCGAAAAGTGGTTTTTCAACACTAACACAAGTGCGAAAAGTGGTTTTTCAACACTAACACAAGTGCGAAAAGTGGTTTTTCAACACTATCACAAGTACAAAAAGTGTTTTTTCCACACTAATACAAGTGCAAAAGTGGTTTCTTGCACCAACACAAGTGCGAAAAGTGGTTTTTCAACACTAACACAAGTGCGAAAAGTGGTTTTTCAACACTAACACAAGTGCGAAAAGTGGTTTTTCCACACTAATACAAGTGCAAAAGTGGTTTCCTGCACCAACACAAGTGCGAAAAGTGGTTTTTCAACACTAACACAAGTGCGAAAAGTGTTTTTTCAACACTATCACAAGTGCAAAAAGTGTTTTTTCCACACTAATACAAGTGCAAAAGTGGTTTCCTGCACCAACACAAGTGCGAAAAGTGGTTTTTCAACACTATCACAAGTGCAAAAAGTGTTTTTTCCACACTAATACAAGTGCAAAAGTGGTTTCCTGCACCAACACAAGTGCGAAAAGTGGTTTTTCAACACTAACACAAGTGCGAAAAGTGGTTTTTCAACACTAACACAAGTGCGAAAAGTGGTTTTTCAACACTATCACAAGTGCAAAAAGTGTTTTTTCCACACTAATACAAGTGCAAAAGTGGTTTCCTGCACCAACACAAGTGCGAAAAGTGGTTTTTCAACACTAACACAAGTGCGAAAAGTGGTTTTTCAACACTAACACAAGTGCGAAAAGTGGTTTTTCAACACTATCACAAGTGCAAAAAGTGTTTTTTCAACACTAACACAAGTGCGAAAAGTGGTTTTTCAACACTAACACAAGTGCGAAAAGTGGTTTTTCAACACTATCACAAGTGCAAAAAGTGTTTTTTCCACACTAATACAAGTGCAAAAGTGGTTTCCTGCACCAACACAAGTGCGAAAAGTGGTTTTTCAACACTAACACAAGTGCGAAATGTGGTCTTTCAACACTAACACAAGTGCAAAAAGTGGTTTTTCCACACTAATACAAGTGCAAAAGTGGTTTCCTGCACCAACACAAGTGCGAAAAGTGGTTTTTCAACACTAACACAAGTGCTAAAAGTGGTTTTTCAACACTATCACAAGTGCAAAAAGTGTTTTTTCCACACTAATACAAGTGCAAAAGTGGTTTCCTGCACCAACACAAGTGCGAAAAGTGGTTTTTCAACACTAACACAAGTGCGAAAAGTGGTTTTTCAACACTAACACAAGTGCGAAAAGTGTTTTTTCCACACTAATACAAGTGCAAAAGTGGTTTCCTGCACCATCACAAGTGCGAAAAGTGGTTTTTCAACACTAACACAAGTGCGAAAAGTGGTTTTTCAACACTAACACAAGTGCGAAAAGTGTTTTTTCCACACTAATACAAGTGCAAAAGTGGTTTCCTGCACCATCACAAGTGCGAAAAGTGGTTTTTCAACACTAACACAAGTGCGAAAAGTGGTTTTTCAACACTAACACAAGTGCGAAAAGTGGTTTTCAACACTAACACAAGTGCGAAAAGTGGTTTTTCAACACTATCACAAGTGCAAAAAGTGTTTTTTCCATACTAATACAAGTGCAAAAGTGGTTTCCTGCACCAACACAAGTGCGAAAAGTGGTTTTTCAACACTAACACAAGTGCGAAAAGTGGTTTTTCAACACTAACACAAGTGTGAAAAGTGTTTTTTCCACACTAATACAAGTGCAAAAGTGGTTTCCTGCACCAACACAAGTGCGAAAAGTGGTTTTTCAACACTAACACAAGTGCGAAAAGTGGTTTTTCAACACTATCACAAGTGCAAAAAGTGTTTTTTCCACACTAATGCAAGTGCAAAAGTGGTTTCCTGCACCAACACAAGTGCGAAAAGTGGTTTTTCAACACTAACACAAGTGCGAAAAGTAGTTTTTCAACACTAACACAAGTGCGAAAAGTGGTTTTTCAACACTAACACAAGTGCAAAAAGTGTTTTTTCCACACTAATACAAGTGCAAAAGTGGTTTACTGCACCAACACAAGTGCGAAAAGTGGTTTTTCAACACTAACACAAGTGCGAAAAGTTGTTTTTCAACACTAACACAAGTGCGAAAAGGGTTTTTTCCACACTAATACAAGTGCAAAAGTGGTTTCCTGCACCATCACAAGTGCGAAAAGTGGTTTTTCAACACGAACACAAGTGCGAAAAGTGGTTTTTCAACACTATCACAAGTGCAAAAAGTGTTTTTTCCACACTAACACAAGTGCAAAAGTGGTTTCCTGCACCAACACAAGTGCGAAAAGTGGTTTTTCAACACTAACACAAGTGCGAAAAGTGGTTTTTCAACAATAACACAAGTGCGAAAAGTGGTTTTTCAACACTATCACAAGTGCAAAAAATGTTTTTTCCACACTAATACAAGTGCAAAAGTGGTTTCTTGCACCATCACAAGTGCGAAAAGTGGATTTTCAACACTAACACAAGTGCGAAAAGTGGTTTTTCAACACTAACACAAGTGCGAAAAGTGGTTTTTCAACACTATCACAAGTGCAAAAAGTGTTTTTTCAACACTAACACAAGTGCGAAAAGTGGTTTTTCAACACTAACACAAGTGCGAAAAGTGGTTTTTCAACACTATCACAAGTGCAAAAAGTGTTTTTTCCACACTAATACAAGTGCAAAAGTGGTTTCCTGCACCAACACAAGTGCGAAAAGTGGTTTTTCAACACTAACACAAGTGCGAAATGTGGTCTTTCAACACTAACACAAGTGCGAAAAGTGGTTTTTCCACACTAATACAAGTGCAAAAGTGGTTTCCTGCACCAACACAAGTGCGAAAAGTGGTTTTTCAACACTAACACAAGTGCTAAAAGTGGTTTTTCAACACTATCACAAGTGCAAAAAGTGTTTTTTCCACACTAATACAAGTGCAAAAGTGGTTTCCTGCACCAACACAAGTGCGAAAAGTGGTTTTTCAACACTAACACAAGGGCGAAAAGTGTTTTTTCCACACTAATACAAGTGCAAAAGTGGTTTCCTGCACCGTCACAAGTGCGAAAAGTGGTTTTTCAACACTAACACAAGTGCGAAAAGTGGTTTTTCAACACTATCACAAGTGCAAAAATTGTTTTTTCCACACTAACACAAGTGCGAAAAGTGGTTTCCTGCACCAACACAAATGCGAAAAGTGGTTTTTCAACACTAACACAAGTGCGAAAAGTGTTTTTTCCACACTAATACAAGTGCAAAAGTGGTTTCCTGCACCATCACAAGTGCGAAAAGTGGTTTTTCAACACTAACACAAGTGCGAAAAGTGGTTTTTCAACACTAACACAAGTGCGAAAAGTGGTTTTCAACACTAACACAAGTGCGAAAAGTGGTTTTTCAACACTATCACAAGTGCAAAAAGTGTTTTTTCCATACTAATACAAGTGCAAAAGTGGTTTCCTGCACCAACACAAGTGCGAAAAGTAGTTTTTCAACACTAACACAAGTGCGAAAAGTGGTTTTTCAACACTAACACAAGTGCAAAAAGTGTTTTTTCCACACTAATACAAGTGCAAAAGTGGTTTACTGCACCAACACAAGTGCGAAAAGTGATTCTTCAACACTAACACAAGTGCGAAAAGTGGTTTTTCAACACTAACACAAGTGCGAAAAGGGTTTTTTCCACACTAATACAAGTGCAAAAGTGGTTTCCTGCACCATCACAAGTGCGAAAAGTGGTTTTTCAACACTAACACAAGTGCGAAAAGTGGTTTTTCAACACTATCACAAGTGCAAAAAGTGTTTTTTCCACACTAATACAAGTGCAAAAGTGGTTTCCTGCACCAACACAAGTGCGAAAAGTGGTTTTTCAACACTATCACAAGTGCAAAAAGTGTTTTTTCCACACTAATACAAGTGCAAAAATGGTTTCCTGCACCAACACAAGTGCGAAAAGTGGTTTTTCAACACTAACACAAGTGCGAAAAGTGGTTTTTCAACACTAACACAAGTGCGAAAAGTGGTTTTTCAACACTATCACAAGTACAAAAAGTGTTTTTTCCACACTAATACAAGTGCAAAAGTGGTTTCTTGCACCAACACAAGTGCGAAAAGTGGTTTTTCAACACTAACACAAGTGCGAAAAGTGGTTTTTCAACACTAACACAAGTGCGAAAAGTGGTTTTTCCACACTAATACAAGTGCAAAAGTGGTTTCCTGCACCAACACAAGTGCGAAAAGTGGTTTTTCAACACTAACACAAGTGCGAAATGTGGTCTTTCAACACTAACACAAGTGCGAAAAGTGGTTTTTCCACACTAATACAAGTGCAAAAGTGGTTTCCTGCACCAACACAAGTGCGAAAAGTGGTTTTTCAACACTAACACAAGTGCTAAAAGTGGTTTTTCAACACTATCACAAGTGCAAAAAGTGTTTTTTCCACACTAATACAAGTGCAAAAGTGGTTTCCTGCACCAACACAAGTGCGAAAAGTGGTTTTTCAACACTAACACAAGTGCGAAAAGTGGTTTTTCAACACTAACACAAGGGCGAAAAGTGTTTTTTCCACACTAATACAAGTGCAAAAGTGGTTTCCTGCACCATCACAAGTGCGAAAAGTGGTTTTTCAACACTAACACAAGTGCGAAAAGTGGTTTTTCAACACTATCACAAGTGCAAAAATTGTTTTTTCCACACTAACACAAGTGCGAAAAGTGGTTTCCTGCACCAACACAAGTGCGAAAAGTGGTTTTTCAACACTAACACAAGTGCGAAAAGTGTTTTTTCCACACTAATACAAGTGCAAAAGTGGTTTCCTGCACCATCACAAGTGCGAAAAGTGGTTTTTCAACACTAACACAAGTGCGAAAAGTGGTTTTTCAACACTAACACAAGTGCGAAAAGTGGTTTTCAACACTAACACAAGTGCGAAAAGTGGTTTTTCAACACTATCACAAGTGCAAAAAGTGTTTTTTCCATACTAATACAAGTGCAAAAGTGGTTTCCTGCACCAACACAAGTGCGAAAAGTGGTTTTTCAACACTAACACAAGTGCGAAAAGTGGTTTTTCAACACTAACACAAGTGTGAAAAGTGTTTTTTCCACACTAATACAAGTGCAAAAGTGGTTTCCTGCACCAACACAAGTGCGAAAAGTGGTTTTTCAACACTAACACAAGTGCAAAAAGTGGTTTTTCAACACTATCACAAGTGCAAAAAGTGTTTTTTCCACACTAATGCAAGTGCAAAAGTGGTTTCCTGCACCAACACAAGTGCGAAAAGTGGTTTTTCAACACTAACACAAGTGCGAAAAGTAGTTTTTCAACACTAACACAAGTGCGAAAAGTGGTTTTTCAACACTAACACAAGTGCAAAAAGTGTTTTTTCCACACTAATACAAGTGCAAAAGTGGTTTACTGCACCAACACAAGTGCGAAAAGTGATTTTTCAACACTAACACAAGTGCGAAAAGTGGTTTTTCAACACTATCACAAGTGCAAAAAGTGTTTTTTCCACACTAATACAAGTGCAAAAGTGGTTTCCTGCACCAACACAAGTGCGAAAAGTGGTTTTTCAACACTAACACAAGTGCGAAAAGTGGTTTTTCAACACTAACACAAGTGTGAAAAGTGGTTTTTCAACACTAACACAAGTGCGAAAAGTGGTTTTTCAACACTATCACAAGTGCAAAAAGTGTTTTTTCCACACTAATACAAGTGCAAAAGTGGTTTCCTGCACCAACACAAGTGCGAAAAGTGGTTTTTCAACACTAACACAAGTGCGAAAAGTGGTCTTTCAACACTAACACAAGAGCGAAAAGTGGTTTTTCCACACTAATACAAGTGCAAAAGTGGTTTCCTGCACCAACACAAGTGCGAAAAGTGGTTTTTCAACACTAACACAAGTGCTAAAAGTGGTTTTTCAACACTATCACAAGTGCAAAAAGTGTTTTTTCCACACTAATACAAGTGCAAAAGTGGTTTCCTGCACCAACACAAGTGCGAAAAGTGGTTTTTCAACACTAACACAAGTGCGAAAAGTGGTTTTTCAACACTAACACAAGTGCGAAAAGTGTTTTTTCCACACTAATACAAGTGCAAAAGTGGTTTCCTGCACCATCACAAGTGCGAAAAGTGGTTTTTCAACACTAACACAAGTGCGAAAAGTGGTTTTTCAACACTATCACAAGTGCAAAAAGTGTTTTTTCCACACTAACACAAGTGCGAAAAGTGGTTTCCTGCACCCACACAAGTGCGAAAAGTGGTTTTTCAACACTAACACAAGTGCGAAAAGTGTTTTTTCCACACTAATACAAGTGCAAAAGTGGTTTCCTGCACCATCACAAGTGCGAAAAGTGGTTTTTCAACACTAACACAAGTGCGAAAAGTGGTTTTTCAACACTAACACAAGTGCGAAAAGTGGTTTTCAACACTAACACAAGTGCGAAAAGTGGTTTTTCAACACTATCACAAGTGCAAAAAGTGTTTTTTCCATACTAATACAAGTGCAAAAGTGGTTTCCTGCACCAACACAAGTGCGAAAAGTGGTTTTTCAACACTAACACAAGTGCGAAAAGTGGTTTTTCAACACTAACACAAGTGTGAAAAGTGTTTTTTCCACACTAATACAAGTGCAAAAGTGGTTTCCTGCACCAACACAAGTGCGAAAAGTGGTTTTTCAACACTAACACAAGTGCGAAAAGTGGTTTTTCAACACTATCACAAGTGCAAAAAGTGTTTTTTCCACACTAATACAAGTGCAAAAGTGGTTTCCTGCACCAACACAAGTGCGAAAAGTGGTTTTTCAACACTAACACAAGTGCGAAAAGTAGTTTTTCAACACTAACACAAGTGCGAAAAGTGGTTTTTCCACACTAATACAAGTGCAAAAGTGGTTTCCTGCACCAACACAAGTGCGAAAAGTGGTTTTTCAACACTATCACAAGTGCAAAAAGTGTTTTTTCCACACTAATACAAGTGCAAAAGTGGTTTCCTGCACCAACACAAGTGCGAAAAGTGGTTTTTCAACACTAACACAAGTGCGAAAAGTGGTTTTTCAACACTAACACAAGTGCGAAAAGTGGTTTTTCAACACTATCACAAATGCAAAAAGTGTTTTTTCCACACTAATACAAGTGCAAAAGTGGTTTCCTGCACCAACACAAGTGCGAAAAGTGGTTTTTCAACACTAACACAAGTGCGAAAAGTGGTTTTTCAACACTAACACAAGTGCGAAAAGTGGTTTTTCAACACTATCACAAGTGCAAAAAGTGTTTTTTCAACACTAACACAAGTGCGAAAAGTGGTTTTTCAACACTAACACAAGTGCGAAAAGTGGTTTTTCAACACTATCACAAGTGCAAAAAGTGTTTTTTCCACACTAATACAAGTGCAAAAGTGGTTTCCTGCACCAACACAAGTGCGAAAAGTGGTTTTTCAACACTAACACAAGTGCGAAATGTGGTCTTTCAACACTAACACAAGTGCGAAAAGTGGTTTTTCCACACTAATACAAGTGCAAAAGTGGTTTCCTGCACCAACACAAGTGCGAAAAGTGGTTTTTCAACACTAATACAAGTGCTAAAAGTGGTTTTTCAACACTATCACAAGTGCAAAAAGTGTTTTTTCCACACTAATACAAGTGCAAAAGTGGTTTCCTGCACCAACACAAGTGCGAAAAGTGGTTTTTCAACACTAACACAAGTGCGAAAAGTGGTTTTTCAACACTAACACAAGTGCGAAAAGTGTTTTTTCCACACTAATACAAGTGCAAAAGTGGTTTCCTGCACCATCAAAAGTGCGAAAAGTGGTTTTTCAACACTAACACAAGTGCGAAAAGTGGTTTTTCAACACTATCACAAGTGCAAAAATTGTTTTTTCCACACTAACACAAGTGCGAAAAGTGGTTTCCTGCACCAACACAAGTGCGAAAAGTGGTTTTTCAACACTAACACAAGTGCGAAAAGTGTTTTTTCCACACTAATACAAGTGCAAAAGTGGTTTCCTGCACCATCACAAGTGTGAAAAGTGGTTTTTCAACACTAACACAAGTGCGAAAAGTGGTTTTTCAACACTAACACAAGTGCGAAAAATGGTTTTCAACACTAACACAAGTGCGAAAAGTGGTTTTTCAACACTATCACAAGTGCAAAAAGTGTTTTTTCCATACTAATACAAGTGCA
Organism: Myxine glutinosa; assembly: GCF_964187855.1. Classification (NCBI taxonomy): domain Eukaryota; kingdom Metazoa; phylum Chordata; class Myxini; order Myxiniformes; family Myxinidae; genus Myxine; species Myxine glutinosa. The sequence goes on from NW_027619304.1 coordinate 16,426, forward strand.
AAAGTGGTTTCCTGCACCAACACAAGTGCGAAAAGTGGTTTTTCAACACTAACACAAGTGCGAAAAGTGGTTTTTCAACACTAACACAAGTGTGAAAAGTGTTTTTTCCACACTAATACAAGTGCAAAAGTGGTTTCCTGCACCAACACAAGTGCGAAAAGTGGTTTTTCAACACTAACACAAGTGCGAAAAGTGGTTTTTCAACACTATCACAAGTGCAAAAAGTGTTTTTTCCACACTAATACAAGTGCAAAAGTGGTTTCTTGCACCAACACAAGTGCGAAAAGTGGATTTTCAACACTAACACAAGTGCGAAAAGTGGTTTTTCAACACTAACACAAGTGCGAAAAGTGGTTTTTCAACACTATCACAAGTGCAAAAAGTGTTTTTTCAACACTAACACAAGTGCGAAAAGTGGTTTTTCAACACTAACACAAGTGCGAAAAGTGGTTTTTCAACACTATCACAAGTGCAAAAAGTGTTTTTTCCACACTAATACAAGTGCAAAAGTGGTTTCCTGCACCAACACAAGTGCGAAAAGTGGTTTTTCAACACTAACACAAGTGCGAAATGTGGTCTTTCAACACTAACACAAGTGCGAAAAGTGGTTTTTCCACACTAATACAAGTGCAAAAGTGGTTTCCTGCACCAACACAAGTGCGAAAAGTGGTTTTTCAACACTAACACAAGTGCTAAAAGTGGTTTTTCAACACTATCACAAGTGCAAAAAGTGTTTTTTCCACACTAATACAAGTGCAAAAGTGGTTTCCTGCACCAACACAAGTGCGAAAAGTGGTTTTTCAACACTAACACAAGGGCGAAAAGTGTTTTTTCCACACTAATACAAGTGCAAAAGTGGTTTCCTGCACCATCACAAGTGCGAAAAGTGGTTTTTCAACACTAACACAAGTGCGAAAAGTGGTTTTTCAACACTATCACAAGTGCAAAAATTGTTTTTTCCACACTAACACAAGTGCGAAAAGTGGTTTCCTGCACCAACACAAATGCGAAAAGTGGTTTTTCAACACTAACACAAGTGCGAAAAGTGTTTTTTCCACACTAATACAAGTGCAAAAGTGGTTTCCTGCACCATCACAAGTGCGAAAAGTGGTTTTTCAACACTAACACAAGTGCGAAAAGTGGTTTTTCAACACTAACACAAGTGCGAAAAGTGGTTTTCAACACTAACACAAGTGCGAAAAGTGGTTTTTCAACCTATCACAAGTGCAAAAAGTGTTTTTTCCATACTAATACAAGTGCAAAAGTGGTTTCCTGCACCAACACAAGTGCGAAAAGTGGTTTTTCAACACTAACACAAGTGCGAAAAGTGGTCTTTCAACACTAACACAAGAGCGAAAAGTGGTTTTTCCACACTAATACAAGTGCAAAAGTGGTTTCCTGCACCAACACAAGTGCGAAAAGTGGTTTTTCAACACTAACACAAGTGCTAAAAGTGGTTTTTCAACACTATCACAAGTGCAAAAAGTGTTTTTTCCACACTAATACAAGTGCAAAAGTGGTTTCCTGCACCAACACAAGTACGAAAAGTGGTTTTTCAACACTAACACAAGTGCGAAAAGTGGTTTTTCAACACTAACACAAGTGCGAAAAGTGTTTTTTCCACGACTGAATACAAGTGCAAAAGTGGTTTCCTGCACCATCACAAGTGCGAAAAGTGGTTTTTCAACACTAACACAAGTGCGAAAAGTGGTTTTTCAACACTATCACAAGTGCAAAAAGTGTTTTTTCCACACTAACACAAGTGCGAAAAGTGGTTTCCTGCACCCACACAAGTGCGAAAAGTGGTTTTTCAACACTAACACAAGTGCGAAAAGTGTTTTTTCCACACTAATACAAGTGCAAAAGTGGTTTCCTGCACCATCACAAGTGCGAAAAGTGGTTTTTCAACACTAACACAAGTGCGAAAAGTGGTTTTTCAACACTAACACAAGTGCGAAAAGTGGTTTTCAACACTAACACAAGTGCGAAAAGTGGTTTTTCAACACTATCACAAGTGCAAAAAGTGTTTTTTCCATACTAATACAAGTGCAAAAGTGGTTTCCTGCACCAACACAAGTGCGAAAAGTGGTTTTTCAACACTAACACAAGTGCGAAAAGTGGTTTTTCAACACTAACACAAGTGTGCAAAGTGTTTTTTCCACACTAATACAAGTGCAAAAGTGGTTTCCTGCACCAACACAAGTGCGAAAAGTGGTTTTTCAACACTAACACAAGTGCGAAAAGTGGTTTTTCAACACTATCACAAGTGCAAAAAGTGTTTTTTCCACACTAATACAAGTGCAAAAGTGGTTTCCTGCACCAACACAAGTGCGAAAAGTGGTTTTTCAACACTAACTCAAGTGCGAAAAGTAGTTTTTCAACACTAACACAAGTGCGAAAAGTGGTTTTTCCACACTAATACAAGTGCAAAAGTGGTTTCCTGCACCAACACAAGTGCGAAAAGTGGTTTTTCAACACTATCACAAGTGCAAAAAGTGTTTTTTCCACACTAATACAAGTGCAAAAGTGGTTTCCTGCACCAACACAAGTGCGAAAAGTGGTTTTTCAACACTAACACAAGTGCGAAAAGTGGTTTTTCAAAACTAACACAAGTGCGAAAAGTGGTTTTTCAACACTATCACAAGTGCAAAAAGTGTTTTTTCCACACTAATACAAGTGCAAAAGTGGTTTCCTGCACCAACACATGTGCGAAAAGTGGTTTTTCAACACTAACACAAGTGCGAAAAGTGGTTTTTCAACACTAACACAAGTGCGAAAAGTGGTTTTTCAACACTATCACAAGTGCAAAAAGTGTTTTTTCCACACTAATACAAGTGCAAAAGTGGTTTCCTGCACCAACACAAGTGCGAAAAGTGGTTTTTCAACACTAACACAAGTGCGAAATGTGGTCTTTCAACACTAACACAAGTGCGAAAAGTGGTTTTTCCACACTAATACAAGTGCAAAAGTGGTTTCCTGCACCAACACAAGTGCGAAAAGTGGTTTTTCAACACTAACACAAGTGCTAAAAGTGGTTTTTCAACACTATCACAAGTGCAAAAAGTGTTTTTTCCACACTAATACAAGTGCAAAAGTGGTTTCCTGCACCAACACAAGTGCGAAAAGTGGTTTTTCAACACTAACACAAGTGCGAAAAGTGGTTTTTCAACACTAACACAAGTGCGAAAAGTGTTTTTTCCACACTAATACAAGTGCAAAAGTGGTTTCCTGCACCATCAAAAGTGCGAAAAGTGGTTTTTCAACACTAACACAAGTGCGAAAAGTGGTTTTTCAACACTATCACAAGTGCAAAAATTGTTTTTTCCACACTAACACAAGTGCGAAAAGTGGTTTCCTGCACCAACACAAGTGCGAAAAGTGGTTTTTCAACACTAACACAAGTGCGAAAAGTGTTTTTTCCACACTAATACAAGTGCAAAAGTGGTTTCCTGCACCATCACAAGTGTGAAAAGTGGTTTTTCAACACTAACACAAGTGCGAAAAGTGGTTTTTCAACACTAACACAAGTGCGAAAAATGGTTTTCAACACTAACACAAGTGCGAAAAGTGGTTTTTCAACACTATCACAAGTGCAAAAAGTGTTTTTTCCATACTAATACAAGTGCAAAAGTGGTTTCCTGCACCAACACAAGTGCGAAAAGTGGTTTTTCAACACTAACACAAGTGCGAAAAGTGGTTTTTCAACACTAACACAAGTGTGAAAAGTGTTTTTTCCACACTAATACAAGTGCAAAAGTGGTTTCCTGCACCAACACAAGTGCGAAAAGTGGTTTTTCAACACTAACACAAGTGCGAAAAGTGGTTTTTCAACACTATCACAAGTGCAAAAAGTGTTTTTTCCACACTAATACAAGTGCAAAAGTGGTTTCTTGCACCAACACAAGTGCGAAAAGTGGATTTTCAACACTAACACAAGTGCGAAAAGTGGTTTTTCAACACTAACACAAGTGCGAAAAGTGGTTTTTCAACACTATCACAAGTGCAAAAAGTGTTTTTTCAACACTAACACAAGTGCGAAAAGTGGTTTTTCAACACTAACACAAGTGCGAAAAGTGGTTTTTCAACACTATCACAAGTGCAAAAAGTGTTTTTTCCACACTAATACAAGTGCAAAAGTGGTTTCCTGCACCAACACAAGTGCGAAAAGTGGTTTTTCAACACTAACACAAGTGCGAAATGTGGTCTTTCAACACTAACACAAGTGCGAAAAGTGGTTTTTCCACACTAATACAAGTGCAAAAGTGGTTTCCTGCACCAACACAAGTGCGAAAAGTGGTTTTTCAACACTAACACAAGTGCTAAAAGTGGTTTTTCAACACTATCACAAGTGCAAAAAGTGTTTTTTCCACACTAATACAAGTGCAAAAGTGGTTTCCTGCACCAACACAAGTGCGAAAAGTGGTTTTTCAACACTAACACAAGGGCGAAAAGTGTTTTTTCCACACTAATACAAGTGCAAAAGTGGTTTCCTGCACCATCACAAGTGCGAAAAGTGGTTTTTCAACACTAACACAAGTGCGAAAAGTGGTTTTTCAACACTATCACAAGTGCAAAAATTGTTTTTTCCACACTAACACAAGTGCGAAAAGTGGTTTCCTGCACCAACACAAATGCGAAAAGTGGTTTTTCAACACTAACACAAGTGCGAAAAGTGTTTTTTCCACACTAATACAAGTGCAAAAGTGGTTTCCTGCACGATCACAAGTGCGAAAAGTGGTTTTTCAACACTAACACAAGTGCGAAAAGTGGTTTTTCAACACTAACACAAGTGCGAAAAGTGGTTTTCAACACTAACACAAGTGCGAAAAGTGGTTTTTCAACACTATCACAAGTGCAAAAAGTGTTTTTTCCATACTAATACAAGTGCAAAAGTGGTTTCCTGCACCAACACAAGTGCGAAAAGTAGTTTTTCAACACTAACACAAGTGCGAAAAGTGGTTTTTCAACACTAACACAAGTGCAAAAAGTGTTTTTTCCACACTAATACAAGTGCAAAAGTGGTTTACTGCACCAACACAAGTGCGAAAAGTGATTCTTCAACACTAACACAAGTGCGAAAAGTGGTTTTTCAACACTAACACAAGTGCGAAAAGGGTTTTTTCCACACTAATACAAGTGCAAAAGTGGTTTCCTGCACCATCACAAGTGCGAAAAGTGGTTTTTCAACACTAACACAAGTGCGAAAAGTGGTTTTTCAACACTATCACAAGTGCAAAAAGTGTTTTTTCCACACTAATACAAGTGCAAAAGTGGTTTCCTGCACCAACACAAGTGCGAAAAGTGGTTTTTCAACACTATCACAAGTGCAAAAAGTGTTTTTTCCACACTAATACAAGTGCAAAAATGGTTTCCTGCACCAACACAAGTGCGAAAAGTGGTTTTTCAACACTAACACAAGTGCGAAAAGTGGTTTTTCAACACTAACACAAGTGCGAAAAGTGGTTTTTCAACACTATCACAAGTACAAAAAGTGTTTTTTCCACACTAATACAAGTGCAAAAGTGGTTTCTTGCACCAACACAAGTGCGAAAAGTGGTTTTTCAACACTAACACAAGTGCGAAAAGTGGTTTTTCAACACTAACACAAGTGCGAAAAGTGGTTTTTCCACACTAATACAAGTGCAAAAGTGGTTTCCTGCACCAACACAAGTGCGAAAAGTGGTTTTTCAACACTAACACAAGTGCGAAATGTGGTCTTTCAACACTAACACAAGTGCGAAAAGTGGTTTTTCCACACTAATACAAGTGCAAAAGTGGTTTCCTGCACCAACACAAGTGCGAAAAGTGGTTTTTCAACACTAACACAAGTGCTAAAAGTGGTTTTTCAACACTATCACAAGTGCAAAAAGTGTTTTTTCCACACTAATACAAGTGCAAAAGTGGTTTCCTGCACCAACACAAGTGCGAAAAGTGGTTTTTCAACACTAACACAAGTGCGAAAAGTGGTTTTTCAACACTAACACAAGGGCGAAAAGTGTTTTTTCCACACTAATACAAGTGCAAAAGTGGTTTCCTGCACCATCACAAGTGCGAAAAGTGGTTTTTCAACACTAACACAAGTGCGAAAAGTGGTTTTTCAACACTATCACAAGTGCAAAAATTGTTTTTTCCACACTAACACAAGTGCGAAAAGTGGTTTCCTGCACCAACACAAGTGCGAAAAGTGGTTTTTCAACACTAACACAAGTGCGAAAAGTGTTTTTTCCACACTAATACAAGTGCAAAAGTGGTTTCCTGCACCATCACAAGTGCGAAAAGTGGTTTTTCAACACTAACACAAGTGCGAAAAGTGGTTTTTCAACACTAACACAAGTGCGAAAAGTGGTTTTCAACACTAACACAAGTGCGAAAAGTGGTTTTTCAACACTATCACAAGTGCAAAAAGTGTTTTTTCCATACTAATACAAGTGCAAAAGTGGTTTCCTGCACCAACACAAGTGCGAAAAGTGGTTTTTCAACACTAACACAAGTGCGAAAAGTGGTTTTTCAACACTAACACAAGTGTGAAAAGTGTTTTTTCCACACTAATACAAGTGCAAAAGTGGTTTCCTGCACCAACACAAGTGCGAAAAGTGGTTTTTCAACACTAACACAAGTGCGAAAAGTGGTTTTTCAACACTATCACAAGTGCAAAAAGTGTTTTTTCCACACTAATGCAAGTGCAAAAGTGGTTTCCTGCACCAACACAAGTGCGAAAAGTGGTTTTTCAACACTAACACAAGTGCGAAAAGTAGTTTTTCAACACTAACACAAGTGCGAAAAGTGGTTTTTCAACACTAACACAAGTGCAAAAAGTGTTTTTTCCACACTAATACAAGTGCAAAAGTGGTTTACTGCACCAACACAAGTGCGAAAAGTGATTTTTCAACACTAACACAAGTGCGAAAAGTGGTTTTTCAACACTATCACAAGTGCAAAAAGTGTTTTTTCCACACTAATTAATACAAGTGCAAAAGTGGTTTCCTGCACCAACACAAGTGCGAAAAGTGGTTTTTCAACACTAACACAAGTGCAAAAAGTGGTTTTTCAACACTAACACAAGTGTGAAAAGTGGTTTTTCAACACTAACACAAGTGCGAAAAGTGGTTTTTCAACACTATCACAAGTGCAAAAAGTGTTTTTTCCACACTAATACAAGTGCAAAAGTGGTTTCCTGCACCAACACAAGTGCGAAAAGTGGTTTTTCAACACTAACACAAGTGCGAAAAGTGGTCTTTCAACACTAACACAAGAGCGAAAAGTGGTTTTTCCACACTAATACAAGTGCAAAAGTGGTTTCCTGCACCAACACAAGTGCGAAAAGTGGTTTTTCAACACTAACACAAGTGCTAAAAGTGGTTTTTCAACACTATCACAAGTGCAAAAGTGGTTTCCTGCACCAACACAAGTGCGAAAAGTGGTTTTTCAACACTAACACAAGTGCGAAAAGTGGTCTTTCAACACTAACACAAGAGCGAAAAGTGGTTTTTCCACACTAATACAAGTGCAAAAGTGGTTTCCTGCACCAACACAAGTGCGAAAAGTGGTTTTTCAACACTAACACAAGTGCTAAAAGTGGTTTTTCAACACTATCACAAGTGCAAAAAGTGTTTTTTCCACACTAATACAAGTGCAAAAAGTGTTTTTTCCACACTAACACAAGTGCGAAAAGTGGTTTCCTGCACCCACACAAGTGCGAAAAGTGGTTTTTCAACACTAACACAAGTGCGAAAAGTGTTTTTTCCACACTAATACAAGTGCAAAAGTGGTTTCCTGCACCATCACAAGTGCGAAAAGTGGTTTTTCAACACTAACACAAGTGCGAAAAGTGGTTTTTCAACACTAACACAAGTGCGAAAAGTGGTTTTCAACACTAACACAAGTGCGAAAAGTGGTTTTTCAACACTATCACAAGTGCAAAAAGTGTTTTTTCCATACTAATACAAGTGCAAAAGTGGTTTCCTGCACCAACACAAGTGCGAAAAGTGGTTTTTCAACACTAACACAAGTGCGAAAAGTGGTTTTTCAACACTAACACAAGTGTGAAAAGTGTTTTTTCCACACTAATACAAGTGCAAAAGTGGTTTCCTGCACCAACACAAGTGCGAAAAGTGGTTTTTCAACACTAACACAAGTGCGAAAAGTGGTTTTTCAACACTATCACAAGTGCAAAAAGTGTTTTTTCCACACTAATACAAGTGCAAAAGTGGTTTCCTGCACCAACACAAGTGCGAAAAGTGGTTTTTCAACACTAACACAAGTGCGAAAAGTAGTTTTTCAACACTAACACAAGTGCGAAAAGTGGTTTTTCCACACTAATACAAGTGCAAAAGTGGTTTCCTGCACCAACACAAGTGCGAAAAGTGGTTTTTCAACACTATCACAAGTGCAAAAAGTGTTTTTTCCACACTAATACAAGTGCAAAAGTGGTTTCCTGCACCAACACAAGTGCGAAAAGTGGTTTTTCAACACTAACACAAGTGCGAAAAGTGGTTTTTCAACACTAACACAAGTGCGAAAAGTGGTTTTTCAACACTATCACAAGTGCAAAAAGTGTTTTTTCCACACTAATACAAGTGCAAAAGTGGTTTCCTGCACCAACACAAGTGCGAAAAGTGGTTTTTCAACACTAACACAAGTGCGAAAAGTGGTTTTTCAACACTAACACAAGTGCGAAAAGTGGTTTTTCAACACTATCACAAGTGCAAAAAGTGTTTTTTCAACACTAACACAAGTGCGAAAAGTGGTTTTTCAACACTAACACAAGTGCGAAAAGTGGTTTTTCAACACTATCACAAGTGCAAAAAGTGTTTTTTCCACACTAATACAAGTGCAAAAGTGGTTTCCTGCACCAACACAAGTGCGAAAAGTGGTTTTTCAACACTAACACAAGTGCGAAATGTGGTCTTTCAACACTAACACAAGTGCGAAAAGTGTTTTTTCCACACTAATACAAGTGCAAAAGTGGTTTCCTGCACCAACACAAGTGCGAAAAGTGGTTTTTCAACACTAACACAAGTGCGAAAAGTGGTTTTTCAACACTAACACAAGTGCGAAAAGTGTTTTTTCCACACTAATACAAGTGCAAAAGTGGTTTCCTGCACCATCAAAAGTGCGAAAAGTGGTTTTTCAACACTAACACAAGTGCGAAAAGTGGTTTTTCAACACTATCACAAGTGCAAAAATTGTTTTTTCCACACTAACACAAGTGCGAAAAGTGGTTTCCTGCACCAACACAAGTGCGAAAAGTGGTTTTTCAACACTAACACAAGTGCGAAAAGTGTTTTTTCCACACTAATACAAGTGCAAAAGTGGTTTCCTGCACCATCACAAGTGTGAAAAGTGGTTTTTCAACACTAACACAAGTGCGAAAAGTGGTTTTTCAACACTAACACAAGTGCGAAAAGTGTTTTTTCCACACTAATACAAGTGCAAAAGTGGTTTCCTGCACCATCACAAGTGCGAAAAGTGGTTTTTCAACACTAACACAAGTGCGAAAAGTGGTTTTTCAACACTATCACAAGTGCAAAAAGTGTTTTTTCCACACTAACACAAGTGCGAAAAGTGGTTTCCTGCACCCACACAAGTGCGAAAAGTGGTTTTCCAACACTAACACAAGTGCGAAAAGTGTTTTTTCCACACTAATACAAGTGCAAAACTGGTTTCCTGCACCATCACAAGTGCGAAAAGTGGTTTTTCAACACTAACACAAGTGCGAAAAGTGGTTTTTCAACACTAACACAAGTGCGAAAAGTGGTTTTCAACACTAACACAAGTGCGAAAAGTGGTTTTTCAACACTATCACAAGTGCAAAAAGTGTTTTTTCCATACTAATACAAGTGCAAAAGTGGTTTCCTGCACCAACACAAGTGCGAAAAGTGGTTTTTCAACACTAACACAAGTGCGAAAAGTGGTTTTTCAACACTAACACAAGTGTGAAAAGTGTTTTTTCCACACTAATACAAGTGCAAAAGTGGTTTCCTGCACCAACACAAGTGCGAAAAGTGGTTTTTCAACACTAACACAAGTGCGAAAAGTGGTTTTTCAACACTATCACAAGTGCAAAAAGTGTTTTTTCCACACTAATACAAGTGCAAAAGTGGTTTCCTGCACCAACACAAGTGCGAAAAGTGGTTTTTCAACACTAACACAAGTGCGAAAAGTAGTTTTTCAACACTAACACAAGTGCGAAAAGTGGTTTTTCCACACTAATACAAGTGCAAAAGTGGTTTCCTGCACCAACACAAGTGCGAAAAGTGGTTTTTCAACACTATCACAAGTGCAAAAAGTGTTTTTTCCACACTAATACAAGTGCAAAAGTGGTTTCCTGCACCAACACAAGTGCGAAAAGTGGTTTTTCAACACTAACACAAGTGCGAAAAGTGGTTTTTCAACACTAACACAAGTGCGAAAAGTGGTTTTTCAACACTATCACAAATGCAAAAAGTGTTTTTTCCACACTAATACAAGTGCAAAAGTGGTTTCCTGCACCAACACAAGTGCGAAAAGTGGTTTTTCAACACTAACACAAGTGCGAAAAGTGGTTTTTCAACACTAACACAAGTGCGAAAAGTGGTTTTTCAACACTATCACAAGTGCAAAAAGTGTTTTTTCAACACTAACACAAGTGCGAAAAGTGGTTTTTCAACACTAACACAAGTGCGAAAAGTGGTTTTTCAACACTATCACAAGTGCAAAAAGTGTTTTTTCCACACTAATACAAGTGCAAAAGTGGTTTCCTGCACCAACACAAGTGCGAAAAGTGGTTTTTCAACACTAACACAAGTGCGAAATGTGGTCTTTCAACACTAACACAAGTGCGAAAAGTGGTTTTTCCACACTAATACAAGTGCAAAAGTGGTTTCCTGCACCAACACAAGTGCGAAAAGTGGTTTTTCAACACTAACACAAGTGCTAAAAGTGGTTTTTCAACACTATCACAAGTGCAAAAAGTGTTTTTTCCACACTAATACAAGTGCAAAAGTGGTTTCCTGCACCAACACAAGTGCGAAAAGTGGTTTTTCAACACTAACACAAGTGCGAAAAGTGGTTTTTCAACACTAACACAAGTGCGAAAAGTGTTTTTTCCACACTAATACAAGTGCAAAAGTGGTTTCCTGCACCATCAAAAGTGCGAAAAGTGGTTTTTCAACACTAACACAAGTGCGAAAAGTGGTTTTTCAACACTATCACAAGTGCAAAAATTGTTTTTTCCACACTAACACAAGTGCGAAAAGTGGTTTCCTGCACCAACACAAGTGCGAAAAGTGGTTTTTCAACACTAACACAAGTGCGAAAAGTGTTTTTTCCACACTAATACAAGTGCAAAAGTGGTTTCCTGCACCATCACAAGTGTGAAAAGTGGTTTTTCAACACTAACACAAGTGCGAAAAGTGGTTTTTCAACACTAACACAAGTGCGAAAAATGGTTTTCAACACTAACACAAGTGCGAAAAGTGGTTTTTCAACACTATCACAAGTGCAAAAAGTGTTTTTTCCATACTAATACAAGTGCAAAAGTGGTTTCCTGCACCAACACAAGTGCGAAAAGTGGTTTTTCAACACTAACACAAGTGCGAAAAGTGGTTTTTCAACACTAACACAAGTGTGAAAAGTGTTTTTTCCACACTAATACAAGTGCAAAAGTGGTTTCCTGCACCAACACAAGTGCGAAAAGTGGTTTTTCAACACTAACACAAGTGCGAAAAGTGGTTTTTCAACACTATCACAAGTGCAAAAAGTGTTTTTTCCACACTAATACAAGTGCAAAAGTGGTTTCTTGCACCAACACAAGTGCGAAAAGTGGATTTTCAACACTAACACAAGTGCGAAAAGTGGTTTTTCAACACTAACACAAGTGCGAAAAGTGGTTTTTCAACACTATCACAAGTGCAAAAAGTGTTTTTTCAACACTAACACAAGTGCGAAAAGTGGTTTTTCAACACTAACACAAGTGCGAAAAGTGGTTTTTCAACACTATCACAAGTGCAAAAAGTGTTTTTTCCACACTAATACAAGTGCAAAAGTGGTTTCCTGCACCAACACAAGTGCGAAAAGTGGTTTTTCAACACTAACACAAGTGCGAAATGTGGTCTTTCAACACTAACACAAGTGCGAAAAGTGGTTTTTCCACACTAATACAAGTGCAAAAGTGGTTTCCTGCACCAACACAAGTGCGAAAAGTGGTTTTTCAACACTAACACAAGTGCTAAAAGTGGTTTTTCAACACTATCACAAGTGCAAAAAGTGTTTTTTCCACACTAATACAAGTGCAAAAGTGGTTTCCTGCACCAACACAAGTGCGAAAAGTGGTTTTTCAACACTAACACAAGGGCGAAAAGTGTTTTTTCCACACTAATACAAGTGCAAAAGTGGTTTCCTGCACCATCACAAGTGCGAAAAGTGGTTTTTCAACACTAACACAAGTGCGAAAAGTGGTTTTTCAACACTATCACAAGTGCAAAAATTGTTTTTTCCACACTAACACAAGTGCGAAAAGTGGTTTCCTGCACCAACACAAATGCGAAAAGTGGTTTTTCAACACTAACACAAGTGCGAAAAGTGTTTTTTCCACACTAATACAAGTGCAAAAGTGGTTTCCTGCACCATCACAAGTGCGAAAAGTGGTTTTTCAACACTAACACAAGTGCGAAAAGTGGTTTTTCAACACTAACACAAGTGCGAAAAGTGGTTTTCAACACTATCACAAGTGCAAAAAGTGTTTTTTCCACACTAATACAAGTGCAAAAGTGGTTTCCTGCACCAACACAAGTGCGAAAAGTGGTTTTTCAACACTAACACAAGTGCGAAAAGTGGTTTTTCAACACTAACACAAGTGCGAAAAGTGTTTTTTCCACACTAATACAAGTGCAAAAGTGGTTTCCTGCACCATCAAAAGTGCGAAAAGTGGTTTTTCAACACTAACACAAGTGCGAAAAGTGGTTTTTCAACACTATCACAAGTGCAAAAATTGTTTTTTCCACACTAACACAAGTGCGAAAAGTGGTTTCCTGCACCAACACAAGTGCGAAAAGTGGTTTTTCAACACTAACACAAGTGCGAAAAGTGTTTTTTCCACACTAATACAAGTGCAAAAGTGGTTTCCTGCACCATCACAAGTGTGAAAAGTGGTTTTTCAACACTAACACAGGTGCGAAAAGTGGTTTTTCAACACTAACACAAGTGCGAAAAATGGTTTTCAACACTAACACAAGTGCGAAAAGTGGTTTTTCAACACTATCACAAGTGCAAAAAGTGTTTTTTCCATACTAATACAAGTGCAAAAGTGGTTTCCTGCACCAACACAAGTGCGAAAAGTGGTTTTTCAACACTAACACAAGTGCGAAAAGTGGTTTTTCAACACTAACACAAGTGTGAAAAGTGTTTTTTCCACACTAATACAAGTGCAAAAGTGGTTTCCTGCACCAACACAAGTGCGAAAAGTGGTTTTTCAACACTAACACAAGTGCGAAAAGTGGTTTTTCAACACTATCACAAGTGCAAAAAGTGTTTTTTCCACACTAATACAAGTGCAAAAGTGGTTTCTTGCACCAACACAAGTGCGAAAAGTGGATTTTCAACACTAACACAAGTGCGAAAAGTGGTTTTTCAACACTAACACAAGTGCGAAAAGTGGTTTTTCAACACTATCACAAGTGCAAAAAGTGTTTTTTCAACACTAACACAAGTGCGAAAAGTGGTTTTTCAACACTAACACAAGTGCGAAAAGTGGTTTTTCAACACTATCACAAGTGCAAAAAGTGTTTTTTCCACACTAATACAAGTGCAAAAGTGGTTTCCTGCACCAACACAAGTGCGAAAAGTGGTTTTTCAACACTAACACAAGTGCGAAATGTGGTCTTTCAACACTAACACAAGTGCGAAAAGTGGTTTTTCCACACTAATACAAGTGCAAAAGTGGTTTCCTGCACCAACACAAGTGCGAAAAGTGGTTTTTCAACACTAACACAAGTGCTAAAAGTGGTTTTTCAACACTATCACAAGTGCAAAAAGTGTTTTTTCCACACTAATACAAGTGCAAAAGTGGTTTCCTGCACCAACACAAGTGCGAAAAGTGGTTTTTCAACACTAACACAAGGGCGAAAAGTGTTTTTTCCACACTAATACAAGTGCAAAAGTGGTTTCCTGCACCATCACAAGTGCGAAAAGTGGTTTTTCAACACTAACACAAGTGCGAAAAGTGGTTTTTCAACACTATCACAAGTGCAAAAATTGTTTTTTCCACACTAACACAAGTGCGAAAAGTGGTTTCCTGCACCAACACAAATGCGAAAAGTGGTTTTTCAACACTAACACAAGTGCGAAAAGTGTTTTTTCCACACTAATACAAGTGCAAAAGTGGTTTCCTGCACCATCACAAGTGCGAAAAGTGGTTTTTCAACACTAACACAAGTGCGAAAAGTGGTTTTTCAACACTAACACAAGTGCGAAAAGTGGTTTTCAACACTAACACAAGTGCGAAAAGTGGTTTTTCAACACTATCACAAGTGCAAAAAGTGTTTTTTCCATACTAATACAAGTGCAAAAAGTGTTTTTTCCATACTAATACAAGTGCAAAAGTGGTTTCCTGCACCAACACAAGTGCGAAAAGTAGTTTTTCAACACTAACACAAGTGCGAAAAGTGGTTTTTCAACACTAACACAAGTGCAAAAAGTGTTTTTTCCACACTAATACAAGTGCAAAAGTGGTTTACTGCACCAACACAAGTGCGAAAAGTGATTCTTCAACACTAACACAAGTGCGAAAAGTGGTTTTTCAACACTAACACAAGTGCGAAAAGGGTTTTTTCCACACTAATACAAGTGCAAAAGTGGTTTCCTGCACCATCACAAGTGCGAAAAGTGGTTTTTCAACACTAACACAAGTGCGAAAAGTGGTTTTTCAACACTATCACAAGTGCAAAAAGTGTTTTTTCCACACTAATACAAGTGCAAAAGTGGTTTCCTGCACCAACACAAGTGCGAAAAGTGGTTTTTCAACACTATCACAAGTGCAAAAAGTGTTTTTTCCACACTAATACAAGTGCAAAAATGGTTTCCTGCACCAACACAAGTGCGAAAAGTGGTTTTTCAACACTAACACAAGTGCGAAAAGTGGTTTTTCAACACTAACACAAGTGCGAAAAGTGGTTTTTCAACACTATCACAAGTACAAAAAGTGTTTTTTCCACACTAATACAAGTGCAAAAGTGGTTTCTTGCACCAACACAAGTGCGAAAAGTGGTTTTTCAACACTAACACAAGTGCGAAAAGTGGTTTTTCAACACTAACACAAGTGCGAAAAGTGGTTTTTCCACACTAATACAAGTGCAAAAGTGGTTTCCTGCACCAACACAAGTGCGAAAAGTGGTTTTTCAACACTAACACAAGTGCGAAATGTGGTCTTTCAACACTAACACAAGTGCGAAAAGTGGTTTTTCCACACTAATACAAGTGCAAAAGTGGTTTCCTGCACCAACACAAGTGCGAAAAGTGGTTTTTCAACACTAACACAAGTGCTAAAAGTGGTTTTTCAACACTATCACAAGTGCAAAAAGTGTTTTTTCCACACTAATACAAGTGCAAAAGTGGTTTCCTGCACCAACACAAGTGCGAAAAGTGGTTTTTCAACACTAACACAAGTGCGAAAAGTGGTTTTTCAACACTAACACAAGGGCGAAAAGTGTTTTTTCCACACTAATACAAGTGCAAAAGTGGTTTCCTGCACCATCACAAGTGCGAAAAGTGGTTTTTCAACACTAACACAAGTGCGAAAAGTGGTTTTTCAACACTATCACAAGTGCAAAAATTGTTTTTTCCACACTAACACAAGTGCGAAAAGTGGTTTCCTGCACCAACACAAGTGCGAAAAGTGGTTTTTCAACACTAACACAAGTGCGAAAAGTGTTTTTTCCACACTAATACAAGTGCAAAAGTGGTTTCCTGCACCATCACAAGTGCGAAAAGTGGTTTTTCAACACTAACACAAGTGCGAAAAGTGGTTTTTCAACACTAACACAAGTGCGAAAAGTGGTTTTCAACACTAACACAAGTGCGAAAAGTGGTTTTTCAACACTATCACAAGTGCAAAAAGTGTTTTTTCCATACTAATACAAGTGCAAAAGTGGTTTCCTGCACCAACACAAGTGCGAAAAGTGGTTTTTCAACACTAACACAAGTGCGAAAAGTGGTTTTTCAACACTAACACAAGTGTGAAAAGTGTTTTTTCCACACTAATACAAGTGCAAAAGTGGTTTCCTGCACCAACACAAGTGCGAAAAGTGGTTTTTCAACACTAACACAAGTGCGAAAAGTGGTTTTTCAACACTATCACAAGTGCAAAAAGTGTTTTTTCCACACTAATGCAAGTGCAAAAGTGGTTTCCTGCACCAACACAAGTGCGAAAAGTGGTTTTTCAACACTAACACAAGTGCGAAAAGTAGTTTTTCAACACTAACACAAGTGCGAAAAGTGGTTTTTCAACACTAACACAAGTGCAAAAAGTGTTTTTTCCACACTAATACAAGTGCAAAAGTGGTTTACTGCACCAACACAAGTGCGAAAAGTGATTTTTCAACACTAACACAAGTGCGAAAAGTGGTTTTTCAACACTATCACAAGTGCAAAAAGTGTTTTTTCCACACTAATTAATACAAGTGCAAAAGTGGTTTCCTGCACCAACACAAGTGCGAAAAGTGGTTTTTCAACACTAACACAAGTGCGAAAAGTGGTTTTTCAACACTAACACAAGTGTGAAAAGTGGTTTTTCAACACTAACACAAGTGCGAAAAGTGGTTTTTCAACACTATCACAAGTGCAAAAAGTGTTTTTTCCACACTAATACAAGTGCAAAAGTGGTTTCCTGCACCAACACAAGTGCGAAAAGTGGTTTTTCAACACTAACACAAGTGCGAAAAGTGGTCTTTCAACACTAACACAAGAGCGAAAAGTGGTTTTTCCACACTAATACAAGTGCAAAAGTGGTTTCCTGCACCAACACAAGTGCGAAAAGTGGTTTTTCAACACTAACACAAGTGCTAAAAGTGGTTTTTCAACACTATCACAAGTGCAAAAGTGGTTTCCTGCACCAACACAAGTGCGAAAAGTGGTTTTTCAACACTAACACAAGTGCGAAAAGTGGTCTTTCAACACTAACACAAGAGCGAAAAGTGGTTTTTCCACACTAATACAAGTGCAAAAGTGGTTTCCTGCACCAACACAAGTGCGAAAAGTGGTTTTTCAACACTAACACAAGTGCTAAAAGTGGTTTTTCAACACTATCACAAGTGCAAAAAGTGTTTTTTCCACACTAACACAAGTGCGAAAAGTGGTTTCCTGCACCCACACAAGTGCGAAAAGTGGTTTTTCAACACTAACACAAGTGCGAAAAGTGTTTTTTCCACACTAATACAAGTGCAAAAGTGGTTTCCTGCACCATCACAAGTGCGAAAAGTGGTTTTTCAACACTAACACAAGTGCGAAAAGTGGTTTTTCAACACTAACACAAGTGCGAAAAGTGGTTTTCAACACTAACACAAGTGCGAAAAGTGGTTTTTCAACACTATCACAAGTGCAAAAAGTGTTTTTTCCATACTAATACAAGTGCAAAAGTGGTTTCCTGCACCAACACAAGTGCGAAAAGTGGTTTTTCAACACTAACACAAGTGCGAAAAGTGGTTTTTCAACACTAACACAAGTGTGAAAAGTGTTTTTTCCACACTAATACAAGTGCAAAAGTGGTTTCCTGCACCAACACAAGTGCGAAAAGTGGTTTTTCAACACTAACACAAGTGCGAAAAGTGGTTTTTCAACACTATCACAAGTGCAAAAAGTGTTTTTTCCACACTAATACAAGTGCAAAAGTGGTTTCCTGCACCAACACAAGTGCGAAAAGTGGTTTTTCAACACTAACACAAGTGCGAAAAGTAGTTTTTCAACACTAACACAAGTGCGAAAAGTGGTTTTTCCACACTAATACAAGTGCAAAAGTGGTTTCCTGCACCAACACAAGTGCGAAAAGTGGTTTTTCAACACTATCACAAGTGCAAAAAGTGTTTTTTCCACACTAATACAAGTGCAAAAGTGGTTTCCTGCACCAACACAAGTGCGAAAAGTGGTTTTTCAACACTAACACAAGTGCGAAAAGTGGTTTTTCAACACTAACACAAGTGCGAAAAGTGGTTTTTCAACACTATCACAAGTGCAAAAAGTGTTTTTTCCACACTAATACAAGTGCAAAAGTGGTTTCCTGCACCAACACAAGTGCGAAAAGTGGTTTTTCAACACTAACACAAGTGCGAAAAGTGGTTTTTCAACACTAACACAAGTGCGAAAAGTGGTTTTTCAACACTATCACAAGTGCAAAAAGTGTTTTTTCAACACTAACACAAGTGCGAAAAGTGGTTTTTCAACACTAACACAAGTGCGAAAAGTGGTTTTTCAACACTATCACAAGTGCAAAAAGTGTTTTTTCCACACTAATACAAGTGCAAAAGTGGTTTCCTGCACCAACACAAGTGCGAAAAGTGGTTTTTCAACACTAACACAAGTGCGAAATGTGGTCTTTCAACACTAACACAAGTGCGAAAAGTGGTTTTTCCACACTAATACAAGTGCAAAAGTGGTTTCCTGCACCAACACAAGTGCGAAAAGTGGTTTTTCAACACTAACACAAGTGCTAAAAGTGGTTTTTCAACACTATCACAAGTGCAAAAAGTGTTTTTTCCACACTAATACAAGTGCAAAAGTGGTTTCCTGCACCAACACAAGTGCGAAAAGTGGTTTTTCAACACTAACACAAGTGCGAAAAGTGGTTTTTCAACACTAACACAAGTGCGAAAAGTGTTTTTTCCACACTAATACAAGTGCAAAAGTGGTTTCCTGCACCATCAAAAGTGCGAAAAGTGGTTTTTCAACACTAACACAAGTGCGAAAAGTGGTTTTTCAACACTATCACAAGTGCAAAAATTGTTTTTTCCACACTAACACAAGTGCGAAAAGTGGTTTCCTGCACCAACACAAGTGCGAAAAGTGGTTTTTCAACACTAACACAAGTGCGAAAAGTGTTTTTTCCACACTAATACAAGTGCAAAAGTGGTTTCCTGCACCATCACAAGTGTGAAAAGTGGTTTTTCAACACTAACACAAGTGCGAAAAGTGGTTTTTCAACACTAACACAAGTGCGAAAAATGGTTTTCAACACTAACACAAGTGCGAAAAGTGGTTTTTCAACACTATCACAAGTGCAAAAAGTGTTTTTTCCATACTAATACAAGTGCAAAAGTGGTTTCCTGCACCAACACAAGTGCGAAAAGTGGTTTTTCAACACTAACACAAGTGCGAAAAGTGGTTTTTCAACACTAACACAAGTGTGAAAAGTGTTTTTTCCACACTAATACAAGTGCAAAAGTGGTTTCCTGCACCAACACAAGTGCGAAAAGTGGTTTTTCAACACTAACACAAGTGCGAAAAGTGGTTTTTCAACACTATCACAAGTGCAAAAAGTGTTTTTTCCACACTAATGCAAGTGCAAAAGTGGTTTCCTGCACCAACACAAGTGCGAAAAGTGGTTTTTCAACACTAACACAAGTGCGAAAAGTAGTTTTTCAACACTAACACAAGTGCGAAAAGTGGTTTTTCAACACTAACACAAGTGCAAAAAGTGTTTTTTCCACACTAATACAAGTGCAAAAGTGGTTTACTGCACCAACACAAGTGCGAAAAGTGGTTTTTCAACACTAACACAAGTGCGAAAAGTTGTTTTTCAACACTAACACAAGTGCGAAAAGGGTTTTTTCCACACTAATACAAGTGCAAAAGTGGTTTCCTGCACCATCACAAGTGCGAAAAGTGGTTTTTCAACATGAACACAAGTGCGAAAAGTGGTTTTTCAACACTATCACAAGTGCAAAAAGTGTTTTTTCCACACTAATACAAGTGCAAAAGTGGTTTCCTGCACCAACACAAGTGCGAAAAGTGGTTTTTCAACACTAACACAAGTGCGAAAAGTGGTTTTTCAACACTAACACAAGTGCGAAAAGTGGTTTTTCAACACTATCACAAGTGCAAAAAGTGTTTTTTCCACACTAATACAAGTGCAAAAGTGGTTTCTTGCACCAACACAAGTGCGAAAAGTGGTTTTTCAACACTAACACAAGTGCGAAAAGTGGTTTTTCAACACTAACACAAGTGCGAAAAGTGGTTTTTCAACACTATCACAAGTGCAAAAAGTGTTTTTTCAACACTAACACAAGTGCGAAAAGTGGTTTTTCAACACTAACACAAGTGCGAAAAGTGGTTTTTCAACACTATCACAAGTGCAAAAAGTGTTTTTTCCACACTAATACAAGTGCAAAAGTGGTTTCCTGCACCAACACAAGTGCGAAAAGTGGTTTTTCAACACTAACACAAGTGCGAAATGTGGTCTTTCAACACTAACACAAGTGCGAAAAGTGGTTTTTCCACACTAATACAAGTGCAAAAGTGGTTTCCTGCACCAACACAAGTGCGAAAAGTGGTTTTTCAACACTAACACAAGTGCTAAAAGTGGTTTTTCAACACTATCACAAGTGCAAAAAGTGTTTTTTCCACACTAATACAAGTGCAAAAGTGGTTTCCTGCACCAACACAAGTGCGAAAAGTGGTTTTTCAACACTAACACAAGTGCGAAAAGTGGTTTTTCAACACTAACACAAGGGCGAAAAGTGTTTTTTCCACACTAATACAAGTGCAAAAGTGGTTTCCTGCACCATCACAAGTGCGAAAAGTGGTTTTTCAACACTAACACAAGTGCGAAAAGTGGTTTTTCAACACTATCACAAGTGCAAAAATTGTTTTTTCCACACTAACACAAGTGCGAAAAGTGGTTTCCTGCACCAACACAAGTGCGAAAAGTGGTTTTTCAACACTAACACAAGTGCGAAAAGTGTTTTTTCCACACTAATACAAGTGCAAAAGTGGTTTCCTGCACCATCACAAGTGCGAAAAGTGGTTTTTCAACACTAACACAAGTGCGAAAAGTGGTTTTTCAACACTAACACAAGTGCGAAAAGTGGTTTTCAACACTAACACAAGTGCGAAAAGTGGTTTTTCAACACTATCACAAGTGCAAAAAGTGTTTTTTCCATACTAATACAAGTGCAAAAGTGGTTTCCTGCACCAACACAAGTGCGAAAAGTGGTTTTTCAACACTAACACAAGTGCGAAAAGTGGTTTTTCAACACTAACACAAGTGTGAAAAGTGTTTTTTCCACACTAATACAAGTGCAAAAGTGGTTTCCTGCACCAACACAAGTGCGAAAAGTGGTTTTTCAACACTAACACAAGTGCGAAAAGTGGTTTTTCAACACTATCACAAGTGCAAAAAGTGTTTTTTCCACACTAATGCAAGTGCAAAAGTGGTTTCCTGCACCAACACAAGTGCGAAAAGTGGTTTTTCAACACTAACACAAGTGCGAAAAGTAGTTTTTCAACACTAACACAAGTGCGAAAAGTGGTTTTTCAACACTAACACAAGTGCAAAAAGTGTTTTTTCCACACTAATACAAGTGCAAAAGTGGTTTACTGCACCAACACAAGTGCGAAAAGTGATTTTTCAACACTAACACAAGTGCGAAAAGTGGTTTTTCAACACTAACACAAGTGCGAAAAGTGGTTTTTCAACACTATCACAAGTGCAAAAAGTGTTTTTTCCACACTAATACAAGTGCAAAAGTGGTTTCCTGCACCAACACAAGTGCGAAAAGTGGTTTTTCAACACTAACACAAGTGCGAAAAGTAGTTTTTCAACACTAACACAAGTGCGAAAAGTGGTTTTTCCTCGTTTTTCCTCAAGTGCGAAAAGTGGTTTTCCACACGAGCCTCGATCTTGTATACAAAAAAAAAAAAAAAAAAAAACACTAACACAAGTGCGAAAAGTGGTTTTTCAACACTAACACAAGTGTGAAAAGTGGTTTTTCAACACTAACACAAGTGCGAAAAGTGGTTTTTCAACA
Source organism: Myxine glutinosa (assembly GCF_964187855.1). Taxonomy (NCBI): domain Eukaryota; kingdom Metazoa; phylum Chordata; class Myxini; order Myxiniformes; family Myxinidae; genus Myxine; species Myxine glutinosa. The sequence goes on from NW_027619304.1 coordinate 38,418, forward strand.
CTATCACAAGTGCAAAAAGTGTTTTTTCCACACTAATACAAGTGCAAAAGTGGTTTCCTGCACCAACACAAGTGCGAAAAGTGGTTTTTCAACACTAACACAAGTGCGAAAAGTGGTCTTTCAACACTAACACAAGAGCGAAAAGTGGTTTTTCCACACTAATACAAGTGCAAAAGTGGTTTCCTGCACCAACACAAGTGCGAAAAGTGGTTTTTCAACACTAACACAAGTGCTAAAAGTGGTTTTTCAACACTATCACAAGTGCAAAAAGTGTTTTTTCCACACTAATACAAGTGCAAAAGTGGTTTCCTGCACCAACACAAGTGCGAAAAGTGGTTTTTCAACACTAACACAAGTGCGAAAAGTGGTTTTTCAACACTATCACAAGTGCAAAAAGTGTTTTTTCCATACTAATACAAGTGCAAAAGTGGTTTCCTGCACCAACACAAGTGCGAAAAGTGGTTTTTCAACACTAACACAAGTGCGAAAAGTGGTTTTTCAACACTAACACAAGTGTGAAAAGTGTTTTTTCCACACTAATACAAGTGCAAAAGTGGTTTCCTGCACCAACACAAGTGCGAAAAGTGGTTTTTCAACACTAACACAAGTGCGAAAAGTGGTTTTTCAACACTATCACAAGTGCAAAAAGTGTTTTTTCCACACTAATACAAGTGCAAAAGTGGTTTCCTGCACCAACACAAGTGCGAAAAGTGGTTTTTCAACACTAACACAAGTGCGAAAAGTAGTTTTTCAACACTAACACAAGTGCGAAAAGTGGTTTTTCCACACTAATACAAGTGCAAAAGTGGTTTCCTGCACCAACACAAGTGCGAAAAGTGGTTTTTCAACACTATCACAAGTGCAAAAAGTGTTTTTTCCACACTAATACAAGTGCAAAAGTGGTTTCCTGCACCAACACAAGTGCGAAAAGTGGTTTTTCAACACTAACACAAGTGCGAAAAGTGGTTTTTCAACACTAACACAAGTGCGAAAAGTGGTTTTTCAACACTATCACAAGTGCAAAAAGTGTTTTTTCCACACTAATACAAGTGCAAAAGTGGTTTCCTGCACCAACACAAGTGCGAAAAGTGGTTTTTCAACACTAACACAAGTGCGAAAAGTGGTTTTTCAACACTAACACAAGTGCGAAAAGTGGTTTTTCAACACTATCACAAGTGCAAAAAGTGTTTTTTCAACACTAACACAAGTGCGAAAAGTGGTTTTTCAACACTAACACAAGTGCGAAAAGTGGTTTTTCAACACTATCACAAGTGCAAAAAGTGTTTTTTCCACACTAATACAAGTGCAAAAGTGGTTTCCTGCACCAACACAAGTGCGAAAAGTGGTTTTTCAACACTAACACAAGTGCAAAATGTGGTCTTTCAACACTAACACAAGTGCGAAAAGTGGTTTTTCCACACTAATACAAGTGCAAAAGTGGTTTCCTGCACCAACACAAGTGCGAAAAGTGGTTTTTCAACACTAACACAAGTGCTAAAAGTGGTTTTTCAACACTATCACAAGTGCAAAAAGTGTTTTTTCCACACTAATACAAGTGCAAAAGTGGTTTCCTGCACCAACACAAGTGCGAAAAGTGGTTTTTCAACACTAACACAAGTGCGAAAAGTGGTTTTTCAACACTAACACAAGTGCGAAAAGTGTTTTTTCCACACTAATACAAGTGCAAAAGTGGTTTCCTGCACCATCAAAAGTGCGAAAAGTGGTTTTTCAACACTAACACAAGTGCGAAAAGTGGTTTTTCAACACTATCACAAGTGCAAAAATTGTTTTTTCCACACTAACACAAGTGCGAAAAGTGGTTTCCTGCACCAACACAAGTGCGAAAAGTGGTTTTTCAACACTAACACAAGTGCGAAAAGTGTTTTTTCCACACTAATACAAGTGCAAAAGTGGTTTCCTGCACCATCACAAGTGTGAAAAGTGGTTTTTCAACACTAACACAAGTGCGAAAAGTGGTTTTTCAACACTAACACAAGTGCGAAAAATGGTTTTCAACACTAACACAAGTGCGAAAAGTGGTTTTTCAACACTATCACAAGTGCAAAAAGTGTTTTTTCCATACTAATACAAGTGCAAAAGTGGTTTCCTGCACCAACACAAGTGCGAAAAGTGGTTTTTCAACACTAACACAAGTGCGAAAAGTGGTTTTTCAACACTAACACAAGTGTGAAAAGTGTTTTTTCCACACTAATACAAGTGCAAAAGTGGTTTCCTGCACCAACACAAGTGCGAAAAGTGGTTTTTCAACACTAACACAAGTGCGAAAAGTGGTTTTTCAACACTATCACAAGTGCAAAAAGTGTTTTTTCCACACTAATGCAAGTGCAAAAGTGGTTTCCTGCACCAACACAAGTGCGAAAAGTGGTTTTTCAACACTAACACAAGTGCGAAAAGTAGTTTTTCAACACTAACACAAGTGCGAAAAGTGGTTTTTCAACACTAACACAAGTGCAAAAAGTGTTTTTTCCACACTAATACAAGTGCAAAAGTGGTTTACTGCACCAACACAAGTGCGAAAAGTGGTTTTTCAACACTAACACAAGTGCGAAAAGTTGTTTTTCAACACTAACACAAGTGCGAAAAGGGTTTTTTCCACACTAATACAAGTGCAAAAGTGGTTTCCTGCACCATCACAAGTGCGAAAAGTGGTTTTTCAACATGAACACAAGTGCGAAAAGTGGTTTTTCAACACTATCACAAGTGCAAAAAGTGTTTTTTCCACACTAATACAAGTGCAAAAGTGGTTTCCTGCACCAACACAAGTGCGAAAAGTGGTTTTTCAACACTAACACAAGTGCGAAAAGTGGTTTTTCAACACTAACACAAGTGCGAAAAGTGGTTTTTCAACACTATCACAAGTGCAAAAAGTGTTTTTTCCACACTAATACAAGTGCAAAAGTGGTTTCTTGCACCAACACAAGTGCGAAAAGTGGTTTTTCAACACTAACACAAGTGCGAAAAGTGGTTTTTCAACACTAACACAAGTGCGAAAAGTGGTTTTTCAACACTATCACAAGTGCAAAAAGTGTTTTTTCAACACTAACACAAGTGCGAAAAGTGGTTTTTCAACACTAACACAAGTGCGAAAAGTGGTTTTTCAACACTATCACAAGTGCAAAAAGTGTTTTTTCCACACTAATACAAGTGCAAAAGTGGTTTCCTGCACCAACACAAGTGCGAAAAGTGGTTTTTCAACACTAACACAAGTGCGAAATGTGGTCTTTCAACACTAACACAAGTGCGAAAAGTGGTTTTTCCACACTAATACAAGTGCAAAAGTGGTTTCCTGCACCAACACAAGTGCGAAAAGTGGTTTTTCAACACTAACACAAGTGCTAAAAGTGGTTTTTCAACACTATCACAAGTGCAAAAAGTGTTTTTTCCACACTAATACAAGTGCAAAAGTGGTTTCCTGCACCAACACAAGTGCGAAAAGTGGTTTTTCAACACTAACACAAGTGCGAAAAGTGGTTTTTCAACACTAACACAAGGGCGAAAAGTGTTTTTTCCACACTAATACAAGTGCAAAAGTGGTTTCCTGCACCATCACAAGTGCGAAAAGTGGTTTTTCAACACTAACACAAGTGCGAAAAGTGGTTTTTCAACACTATCACAAGTGCAAAAATTGTTTTTTCCACACTAACACAAGTGCGAAAAGTGGTTTCCTGCACCAACACAAGTGCGAAAAGTGGTTTTTCAACACTAACACAAGTGCGAAAAGTGTTTTTTCCACACTAATACAAGTGCAAAAGTGGTTTCCTGCACCATCACAAGTGCGAAAAGTGGTTTTTCAACACTAACACAAGTGCGAAAAGTGGTTTTTCAACACTAACACAAGTGCGAAAAGTGGTTTTCAACACTAACACAAGTGCGAAAAGTGGTTTTTCAACACTATCACAAGTGCAAAAAGTGTTTTTTCCATACTAATACAAGTGCAAAAGTGGTTTCCTGCACCAACACAAGTGCGAAAAGTGGTTTTTCAACACTAACACAAGTGCGAAAAGTGGTTTTTCAACACTAACACAAGTGTGAAAAGTGTTTTTTCCACACTAATACAAGTGCAAAAGTGGTTTCCTGCACCAACACAAGTGCGAAAAGTGGTTTTTCAACACTAACACAAGTGCGAAAAGTGGTTTTTCAACACTATCACAAGTGCAAAAAGTGTTTTTTCCACACTAATGCAAGTGCAAAAGTGGTTTCCTGCACCAACACAAGTGCGAAAAGTGGTTTTTCAACACTAACACAAGTGCGAAAAGTAGTTTTTCAACACTAACACAAGTGCGAAAAGTGGTTTTTCAACACTAACACAAGTGCAAAAAGTGTTTTTTCCACACTAATACAAGTGCAAAAGTGGTTTACTGCACCAACACAAGTGCGAAAAGTGATTTTTCAACACTAACACAAGTGCGAAAAGTGGTTTTTCAACACTAACACAAGTGCGAAAAGTGGTTTTTCAACACTATCACAAGTGCAAAAAGTGTTTTTTCCACACTAATACAAGTGCAAAAGTGGTTTCCTGCACCAACACAAGTGCGAAAAGTGGTTTTTCAACACTAACACAAGTGCGAAAAGTAGTTTTTCAACACTAACACAAGTGCGAAAAGTGGTTTTTCCTCGTTTTTCCTCAAGTGCGAAAAGTGGTTTTCCACACGAGCCTCGATCTTGTATACAAAAAAAAACAAAAAAAAAAACACTAACACAAGTGCGAAAAGTGGTTTTTCAACACTAACACAAGTGTGAAAAGTGGTTTTTCAACACTAACACAAGTGCGAAAAGTGGTTTTTCAACACTATCACAAGTGCAAAAAGTGTTTTTTCCACACTAATACAAGTGCAAAAGTGGTTTCCTGCACCAACACAAGTGCGAAAAGTGGTTTTTCAACACTAACACAAGTGCGAAAAGTGGTCTTTCAACACTAACACAAGAGCGAAAAGTGGTTTTTCCACACTAATACAAGTGCAAAAGTGGTTTCCTGCACCAACACAAGTGCGAAAAGTGGTTTTTCAACACTAACACAAGTGCTAAAAGTGGTTTTTCAACACTATCACAAGTGCAAAAAGTGTTTTTTCCACACTAATACAAGTGCAAAAGTGGTTTCCTGCACCAACACAAGTGCGAAAAGTGGTTTTTCAACACTAACACAAGTGCGAAAAGTGGTTTTTCAACACTAACACAAGTGCGAAAAGTGTTTTTTCCACACTAATACAAGTGCAAAAGTGGTTTCCTGCACCATCACAAGTGCGAAAAGTGGTTTTTCAACACTAACACAAGTGCGAAAAGTGGTTTTTCAACACTATCACAAGTGCAAAAAGTGTTTTTTCCACACTAACACAAGTGCGAAAAGTGGTTTCCTGCACCCACACAAGTGCGAAAAGTGGTTTTTCAACACTAACACAAGTGCGAAAAGTGTTTTTTCCACACTAATACAAGTGCAAAAGTGGTTTCCTGCACCATCACAAGTGCGAAAAGTGGTTTTTCAACACTAACACAAGTGCGAAAAGTGGTTTTTCAACACTAACACAAGTGCGAAAAGTGGTTTTCAACACTAACACAAGTGCGAAAAGTGGTTTTTCAACACTATCACAAGTGCAAAAAGTGTTTTTTCCACACTAATACAAGTGCAAAAGTGGTTTCCTGCACCAACACAAGTGCGAAAAGTGGTTTTTCAACACTAACACAAGTGCGAAAAGTGGTCTTTCAACACTAACACAAGAGCGAAAAGTGGTTTTTCCACACTAATACAAGTGCAAAAGTGGTTTCCTGCACCAACACAAGTGCGAAAAGTGGTTTTTCAACACTAACACAAGTGCTAAAAGTGGTTTTTCAACACTATCACAAGTGCAAAAAGTGTTTTTTCCACACTAATACAAGTGCAAAAGTGGTTTCCTGCACCAACACAAGTGCGAAAAGTGGTTTTTCAACACTAACACAAGTGCGAAAAGTGGTTTTTCAACACTAACACAAGTGCGAAAAGTGTTTTTTCCACACTAATACAAGTGCAAAAGTGGTTTCCTGCACCATCACAAGTGCGAAAAGTGGTTTTTCAACACTAACACAAGTGCGAAAAGTGGTTTTTCAACACTATCACAAGTGCAAAAAGTGTTTTTTCCACACTAACACAAGTGCGAAAAGTGGTTTCCTGCACCCACACAAGTGCGAAAAGTGGTTTTTCAACACTAACACAAGTGCGAAAAGTGTTTTTTCCACACTAATACAAGTGCAAAAGTGGTTTCCTGCACCATCACAAGTGCGAAAAGTGGTTTTTCAACACTAACACAAGTGCGAAAAGTGGTTTTTCAACACTAACACAAGTGCGAAAAGTGGTTTTCAACACTAACACAAGTGCGAAAAGTGGTTTTTCAACACTATCACAAGTGCAAAAAGTGTTTTTTCCATACTAATACAAGTGCAAAAGTGGTTTCCTGCACCAACACAAGTGCGAAAAGTGGTTTTTCAACACTAACACAAGTGCGAAAAGTGGTTTTTCAACACTAACACAAGTGTGAAAAGTGTTTTTTCCACACTAATACAAGTGCAAAAGTGGTTTCCTGCACCAACACAAGTGCGAAAAGTGGTTTTTCAACACTAACACAAGTGCGAAAAGTGGTTTTTCAACACTATCACAAGTGCAAAAAGTGTTTTTTCCACACTAATACAAGTGCAAAAGTGGTTTCCTGCACCAACACAAGTGCGAAAAGTGGTTTTTCAACACTAACACAAGTGCGAAAAGTAGTTTTTCAACACTAACACAAGTGCGAAAAGTGGTTTTTCAACACTAACACAAGTGCAAAAAGTGTTTTTTCCACACTAATACAAGTGCAAAAGTGGTTTACTGCACCAACACAAGTGCGAAAAGTGGTTTTTCAACACTAACACAAGTGCGAAAAGTGGTTTTTCAACACTAACACAAGTGCGAAAAGGGTTTTTTCCACACTAATTCAAGTGCAAAAGTGGTTTCCTGCACCATCACAAGTGCGAAAAGTGGTTTTTCAACACTAACACAAGTGCGAAAAGTGGTTTTTCAACACTATCACAAGTGCAAAAAGTGTTTTTTCCACACTAATACAAGTGCAAAAGTGGTTTCCTGCACCAACACAAGTGCGAAAAGTGGTTTTTCAACACTAACACAAGTGCGAAAAGTGGTTTTTCAACACTAACACAAGTGCGACAAGTGGTTTTTCAACACTATCACAAGTGCAAAAAGTGTTTTTTCCACACTAATACAAGTGCAAAAGTGGTTTCCTGCACCAACACAAGTGCGAAAAGTGGTTTTTCAACACTAACACAAGTGCGAAAAGTGTTTTTTCAACACTATCACAAGTGCAAAAAGTGTTTTTTCCACACTAATACAAGTGCAAAAGTGGTTTCCTGCACCAACACAAGTGCGAAAAGTGGTTTTTCAACACTATCACAAGTGCAAAAAGTGTTTTTTCCACACTAATACAAGTGCAAAAGTGGTTTCCTGCACCAACACAAGTGCGAAAAGTGGTTTTTCAACACTAACACAAGTGCGAAAAGTGGTCTTTCAACACTAACACAAGAGCGAAAAGTGGTTTTTCCACACTAATACAAGTGCAAAAGTGGTTTCCTGCACCAACACAAGTGCGAAAAGTGGTTTTTCAACACTAACACAAGTGCTAAAAGTGGTTTTTCAACACTATCACAAGTGCAAAAAGTGTTTTTTCCACACTAACACAAGTGCGAAAAGTGGTTTCCTGCACCCACACAAGTGCGAAAAGTGGTTTTTCAACACTAACACAAGTGCGAAAAGTGTTTTTTCCACACTAATACAAGTGCAAAAGTGGTTTCCTGCACCATCACAAGTGCGAAAAGTGGTTTTTCAACACTAACACAAGTGCGAAAAGTGGTTTTTCAACACTAACACAAGTGCGAAAAGTGGTTTTCAACACTAACACAAGTGCGAAAAGTGGTTTTTCAACACTATCACAAGTGCAAAAAGTGTTTTTTCCACACTAATACAAGTGCAAAAGTGGTTTCCTGCACCAACACAAGTGCGAAAAGTGGTTTTTCAACACTAACACAAGTGCGAAAAGTGGTCTTTCAACACTAACACAAGAGCGAAAAGTGGTTTTCCCACACTAATACAAGTGCAAAAG
>NW_027619305.1:0-46551 GCF_964187855.1 Myxine glutinosa
AAAGTGGTTTTTCAACACTAACACAAGTGCGAAAAGTGGTTTTTCAACACTAACACAAGTGCGAAAAGTGGTTTTTCAACACTATCACAAGTGCAAAAAGTGTTTTTCCACACTAATACAAGTGCAAAAGTGGTTTCCTGCACCAACACAAGTGTGAAAAGTGGTTTTTCAACACTAACACAAGTGCGAAAAGTGGTTTTTCAACACTAACACAAGTGCAAAAAGTGGTTTTTCAACACTATCACAAGTGCAAAAAGTGTTTTTTCCACACTAATACAAGTGCAAAAGTGGTTTCCTGCATCAACACAAGTGCGAAAAGTGGTTTTTCAACACTAACACAAGTGCGAAAAGTGGTTTTTCAACACTATCACAAGTGCAAAAAGTGTTTTTTCCACACTAATACAAGTGCAAAAGTGGTTTCCTGCACCAACACAAGTGCGAAAAGTGGTTTTTCAACACTATCACAAGTGCAAAAAGTGTTTTTTCCACACTAATACAAGTGCAAAAGTGGTTTCCTGCACCAACACAAGTGCGAAAAGTGGTTTTTCAACACTAACACAAGTGCGAAAAGTGGTTTTTCAACACTAACACAAGTGCGAAAAGTGTTTTTTCCACACTAATACAAGTGCAAAAGTGGTTTCCTGCACCAACACAAGTGCGAAAAGTGCTTTTTCAACACTAACACAAGTGCGAAAAGTGGTTTTTCAACACTATCACAAGTGCAAAAAGTGTTTTTTCCACACTAATACAAGTGCAAAAGTGGTTTCCTGCACCAACACAAGTGCGAAAAGTGGTTTTTCAACACTAACACAAGTGCGAAAAGTTGTTTTTCAACACTAACACAAGTGCGAAAAGTGGTTTTTCAACACTATCACAAGTGCAAAAAGTGTTTTTTCCACACTAATAGAAGTGCAAAAGTGGTTTTCTGCACCAACACAAGTGCGAAAAGTGGTTTTTCAACACTAACACAAGTGCGAAAAGTGGTTTTTCAACACTAACACAGGTGCGAAAAGTGGTTTTTCAACACTATCACAAGTGCAAAAAGTGTTTTTTCCACACTAATACAAGTGAAAAAGTGGTTTCCTGCACCAACACAAGTGCGAAAAGTGGTTTTTCAACACTAACACAAGTGCAAAAAGTGGTTTTTCAACACTAACACAAGTGCGAAAAGTGGTTTTTCCACACTAATACAAGTGCAAAAGTGGTTTCCTGCACCAACACAAGTGCGAAAAGTGGTTTTTCAACACTAACACAAGTGCGAAAAGTGGTTTTTCAACACTATCACAAGTGCAAAAAGTGTTTTTTCCACACTAATACAAGTGCAAAAGTGGTTTACTGCACCAACACAAGTGCGAAAAGTGGTTTTTCAACACTAACACAAGTGCGAAAAGTGGTTTTTCAACACTAACACAAGTGCGAAAAGTGGTTTTTCCACACTAATACAAGTGCAAAAGCGGTTTCCTGCACCAACACAAGTGCGAAAAGTGGTTTTTCAACACTAACACAAGTGCAAAAAGTGGTTTTTCAACACTAACACAAGTGCGAAAATTGGTTTTTCAACACTAACCCAAGTGCGAAAAGTGGTTTTTCCACACCAATACAAGTGCAAAAGTGGTTTCCTGCACCAACACAAGTGCGAAAAGTGGTTTTTCAACACTAACACAAGTGCGAAAAGTGGTTTTTCAACACTAACACAAGTGCGAAAAGTGGTTTTTCAACACTATCACAAGTGCAAAAAGTGTTTTTTCCACACTAATACAAGTGCAAAAGTGGTTTCCTGCACCAACACAAGTGCGAAAAGTGGTTTTTCAACACTATCACAAGTGCAAAAAGTGTTTTTTCCACACTAATACAAGTGCAAAAGTGGTTTCCTGCACCAACACAAGTGCGAAAAGTGGTTTTTCAACACTAACACAAGTGCAAAAAGTGGTTTTTCAACACTAACACAAGTGCGAAAAGTGTTTTTTCCACACTAATACAAGTGCAAAAGTGGTTTCCTGCACCAACACAAGTGTGAAAAGTGCTTTTTCAACACTAACACAAGTGCGAAAAGTGGTTTTTCAACACTATCACAAGTGCAAAAAGTGTTTCTTCCACACTAATACAAGTGCAAAAGTGGTTTCCTGCACCAACACAAGTGCGAAAAGTGGTTTTTCAACAATAACACAAGTGCGAAAAGTGGTTTTTCAACACTAACACAAGTGCGAAAAGTGGTTTTTCAACACTATCACAAGTGCAAAAAGTGTTTTTTCCACACTAATACAAGTGCAAAAGTGGTTTCCTGCACCAACACAAGTGCGAAAAGTGGTTTTTCAACACTAACACAAGTGTGAAAAGTGGTTTTTCAACACTAACACAAGTGCGAAAAGTGGTTTTTCAACACTATCACAAGTGCAAAAAGTGTTTTTTCCACACTAATACAAGTGCAAAAGTGGTTTCCTGCACCAACACAAGTGTGAAAAGTGGTTTTTCAACACTAACACAAGTGCGAAAAGTGGTTTTTCAACACTAACACAAGTGCAAAAAGTGGTTTTTCAACACTATCACAAGTGCAAAAAGTGTTTTTTCCACACTAATACAAGTGCAAAAGTGGTTTCCTGCACCAACACAAGTGCGAAAAGTGGTTTTTCAACACTAACACAAGTGCGAAAAGTGGTTTTTCAACACTATCACAAGTGCAAAAAGTGTTTTTTCCACACTAATACAAGTGCAAAAGTGGTTTCCTGCACCAACACAAGTGCGAAAAGTGGTTTTTCAACACTAACACAAGTGCGAAAAGTGGTTTTTCAACACTAACACAAGTGCGAAAAGTGTTTTTTCCACACTAATACAAGTGCAAAAGTGGTTTCCTGCACCAACACAAGTGCGAAAAGTGCTTTTTCAACACTAACACAAGTGCGAAAAGTGGTTTTTCAACACTATCACAAGTGCAAAAAGTGTTTTTTCCACACTAATACAAGTGCAAAAGTGGTTTCCTGCACCAACACAAGTGCGAAAAGTGGTTTTTCAACACTAACACAAGTGCGAAAATTTGATTTTCAACACTAACACAAGTGCGAAAAGTGGTTTTTCAACACTATCACAAGTGCAAAAAGTGTTTTTTCCACACTAATACAAGTGCAAAAGTGGTTTTCTGCACCAACACAAGTGCGAAAAGTGGTTTTTCAACACTAACACAAGTGCGAAAAGTGGTTTTTCAACACTAACACAGGTGCGAAAAGTGGTTTTTCAACACTATCACAAGTGCAAAAAGTGTTTTTTCCACACTAATACAAGTGCAAAAGTGGTTTCCTGCACCAACACAAGTGCGAAATGTGGTTTTTCAACAATAACACAAGTGCGAAAAGTGGTTTTTCAACACTAACACAAGTGCGAAAAGTGGTTTTTCCACACTAATACAAGTGCAAAAGTGGTTTCCTGCACCAACACATGTGCGAAAAGTGGTTTTTCAACACTAACACAAGTGCGAAAAGTGGTTTTTCAACACTATCACAAGTGCAAAAAGTGTTTTTTCCACACTAATACAAGTGCAAAAGTGGTTTCCTGCACCAACACAAGTGCGAAAAGTGGTTTTTCAACACTAACACAAGTGCGAAAAGTGGTTTTTCAACACTAACACAAGTGCGAAAAGTGCTTTTTCCACACTAATACAAGTGCAAAAGCGGTTTCCTGCACCAACACAAGTGCGAAAAGTGGTTTTTCAACACTAACACAAGTGCAAAAAGTGGTTTTTCAACACTAACACAAGTGCGAAAAGTGGTTTTTCAACACTAACCCAAGTGCGAAAAGTGGTTTTTCCACACCAATACAAGTGCAAAAGTGGTTTCCTGCACCAACACAAGTGCGAAAAGTGGTTTTTCAACACTAACACAAGTGCGAAAAGTGGTTTTTCAACACTAACACAAGTGCGAAAAGTGGTTTTTCAACACTATCACAAGTGCAAAAAGTGTTTTTTCCACACTAATACAAGTGCAAAAGTGGTTTCCTGCACCAACACAAGTGTTAAAAGTGGTTTTTCAACACTAACACAAGTGCGAAAAGTGGTTTTTCAACACAAACACAAGTGCAAAAAGTGGTTTTTCAACACTAACACAAGTGCGAAAAGTGGTTTTTCAACACTATCACAAGTGCAAAAAGTGTTTTTTCCACACTAATACAAGTGCAAAAGTGGTTTCCTGCACCAACACAAGTGTGAAAAGTGGTTTTTCCACACTAATACAAGTGCAAAAGTGGTTTCCTGCACCAACACAAGTGCGAAAAGTGGTTTTTCAACACTAACACAAGTGCGAAAAGTGGTTTTTCAACACTAACACAAGTGCGAAAAGTGTTTTTTCCACACTAATACAAGTGCAAAAGTGGTTTCCTGCACCAACACAAGTGCGAAAAGTGCTTTTTCAACACTAACACAAGTGCGAAAAGTGGTTTTTCAACACTATCACAAGTGCAAAAAGTGTTTTTTCCACACTAATACAAGTGCAAAAGTGATTTCCTGCACCAACACAAGTGCGAAAAGTGGTTTTTCAACACTAACACAAGTGCGAAAATTTGATTTTCAACACTAACACAAGTGCGAAAAGTGGTTTTTCAACACTATCACAAGTGCAAAAAGTGTTTTTTCCACACTAATACAAGTGCAAAAGTGGTTTTCTGCACCAACACAAGTGCGAAAAGTGGTTTTTCAACACTAACACAAGTGCGAAAAGTGGTTTTTCAACACTAACACAGGTGCGAAAAGTGGTTTTTCAACACTATCACAAGTGCAAAAATTGTTTTTTCCACACTAATACAAGTGCAAAAGTGGTTTCCTGCACCAACACAAGTGCGAAATGTGGTTTTTCAACACTAACACAAGTGCGAAAAGTGGTTTTTCAACACTAACACAAGTGCGAAAAGTGGTTTTTCCACACTAATACAAGTGCAAAAGTGGTTTCCTGCACCAACACATGTGCGAAAAGTGGTTTTTCAACACTAACACAAGTGCGAAAAGTGGTTTTTCAACACTATCACAAGTGCAAAAAGTGTTTTTTCCACACTAATACAAGTGCAAAAGTGGTTTCCTGCACCAACACAAGTGCGAAAAGTGGTTTTTCAACACTAACACAAGTGCGAAAAGTGGTTTTTCAACACTAACACAAGTGCGAAAAGTGCTTTTTCCACACTAATACAAGTGCAAAAGCGGTTTCCTGCACCAACACAAGTGCGAAAAGTGGTTTTTCAACACTAACACAAGTGCAAAAAGTGGTTTTTCAACACTAACACAAGTGCGAAAAGTGGTTTTTCAACACTAACCCAAGTGCGAAAAGTGGTTTTTCCACACCAATACAAGTGCAAAAGTGGTTTCCTGCACCAACACAAGTGCGAAAAGTGGTTTTTCAACACTAACACAAGTGCGAAAAGTGGTTTTTCAACACTAACACAAGTGCGAAAAGTGGTTTTTCAACACTATCACAAGTGCAAAAAGTGTTTTTTCCACACTAATACAAGTGCAAAAGTGGTTTCCTGCACCAACACAAGTGTTAAAAGTGGTTTTTCAACACTAACACAAGTGCGAAAAGTGGTTTTTTCAACACAAACACAAGTGCAAAAAGTGGTTTTTCAACACTAACACAAGTGCGAAAAGTGGTTTTTCAACACTATCACAAGTGCAAAAAGTGTTTTTTCCACACTAATACAAGTGCAAAAGTGGTTTCCTGCACCAACACAAGTGTGAAAAGTGGTTTTTCAACACTAACACAAGTGCGAAAAGTGGTTTTTCAACACTAACACAAGTGCAAAAAGTGGTTTTTCAACACTATCACAAGTGCAAAAAGTGTTTTTTCCACACTAATACAAGTGCAAAAGTGGTTTCCTGCACCAACACAAGTGTGAAAAGTGGTTTTTCAACACTAACACAAGTGCGAAAAGTGGTTTTTCAACACTATCACAAGTGCAAAAAGTGTTTTTTCCACACTAATACAAGTGCAAAAGTGGTTTCCTGCACCAACACAAGTGTGAAAAGTGGTTTTTCAACACTAACACAAGTGCGAAAAGTGGTTTTTCAACACTAACACAAGTGCGAAAAGTGGTTTTTCAACACTAACACAAGTGCGAAAAGTGGTTTTTCAACACTATCACAAGTGCAAAAAGTGTTTTTTCCACACTAATACAAGTGCAAAAGTGGTTTTCTGCACCAACACAAGTGCGAAAAGTGGTTTTTCAACACTAACACAAGTGCGAAAAGTGGTTTTTCAACACTATCACAAGTGCAAAAAGTGTTTTTTCCACACTAATACAAGTGCAAAAGTGGTTTCCTGCACCAACACAAGTGCGAAAAGTGGTTTTTCAACACTAACACAAGTGCGAAAAGTGGTTTTTCAACACTATCACAAGTGCAAAAAGTGTTTTTTCCACACTAATACAAGTGCAAAAGTGGTTTCCTGCACCAACACAAGTGCGAAAAGTGGTTTTTCAACACTATCACAAGTGCAAAAAGTGTTTTTTCCACACTAATACAAGTGCAAAAGTGGTTTCCTGCACCAACACAAGTGCGAAAATTGGTTTTTCAACACTAACACAAGTGCGAAAAGTGGTTTTTCAACACTAGCACAAGTGCGAAAAGTGTTTTTTCCACACTAATACAAGTGCAAAAGTGGTTTCCTGCACCAACACAAGTGCGAAAAGTCCTTTTTCAACACTAACACAAGTGCGAAAAGTGGTTTTTCAACACTATCACAAGTGCAAAAATTGTTTTTTCCACACTAGTACAAGTGCAAAAGTGGTTTTCTGCACCAACACAAGTGCGAAAAGTGGTTTTTCAACACTAACACAAGTGCGAAAAGTGGTTTTTCAACACTAACACAGGTGCGAAAAGTGGTTTTTCAACACTAACACAAGTGCGAAAAGTGGTTTTTCCACACTAATACAAGTGCAGAAGTGGTTTCCTGCACCAACACAAGTGCGAAAAGTGGTTTTTCAACACTAACACAAGTGCGAAAAGTGGTTTTTCAACACTATCACAAGTGCAAAAAGTGTTTTTTCCACACTAATACAAGTGCAAAAGTGGTTTCCTGCACCAACACAAGTGCGAAAAGTGGTTTTTCAACACTAACACAAGTGCGAAAAGTGGTTTTTCAACACTAACACAAGTGCGAAAAGTGGTTTTTCCACACTAATACAAGTGCAAAAGTGGTTTCCTGCACCAACACAAGTGCGAAAAGTGGTTTTTCAACACTAACACAAGTGCGAAAAGTGGTTTTTCAACACTATCACAAGTGCAAAAAGTGTTTTTTCCACACTAATACAAGTGCAAAAGTGGTTTCCTGCACCAACACAAGTGCGAAAAGTGGTTTTTCAACACTAACACAAGTGCGAAAAGTGGTTTTTCAACACTAACACAAGTGCGAAAAGTGCTTTTTCCACACCAATACAAGTGCAAAAGCGGTTTCCTGCACCAACACAAGTGCGAAAAGTGGTTTTTCAACACTAACACAAGTGCAAAAAGTGGTTTTTCAACACTAACACAAGTGCGAAAAGTGGTTTTTCAACACTAACCCAAGTGCGAAAAGTGGTTTTTCCACACCAATACAAGTGCAAAAGTGGTTTCCTGCACCAACACAAGTGCGAAAAGTGGTTTTTCAACACTAACACAAGTGCGAAAAGTGGTTTTTCAACACTAACACAAGTGCGAAAAGTGGTTTTTCAACACTATCACAAGTGCAAAAAGTGGTTTTTCAACACTAACACAAGTGCGAAAAGTGGTTTTTCAACACTATCACAAGTGCAAAAAGTGTTTTTTCCACACTAATACAAGTGCAAAAGTGGTTTCCTGCACCAACACAAGTGTTAAAAGTGGTTTTTCAACACTAACACAAGTGCGAAAAGTGGTTTTTCAACACTAACACAAGTGCAAAAAGTGGTTTTTCAACACTAACACAAGTGCGAAAAGTGGTTTTTCAACACTATCACAAGTGCAAAAAGTGTTTTTTCCACACTAATACAAGTGCAAAAGTGGTTTCCTGCACCAACACAAGTGTGAAAAGTGGTTTTTCAACACTAACACAAGTGCGAAAAGTGGTTTTTCAACACTAACACAAGTGCAAAAAGTGGTTTTTCAACACTATCACAAGTGCAAAAAGTGTTTTTTCCACACTAATACAAGTGCAAAAGTGGTTTCCTGCACCAACACAAGTGTGAAAAGTGGTTTTTCAACACTAACACAAGTGCGAAAAGTGGTTTTTCAACACTATCACAAGTGCAAAAAGTGTTTTTTCCACACTAATACAAGTGCAAAAGTGGTTTCCTGCACCAACACAAGTGTGAAAAGTGGTTTTTCAACACTAACACAAGTGCGAAAAGTGGTTTTTCAACACTAACACAAGTGCGAAAAGTGGTTTTTCAACACTAACACAAGTGCGAAAAGTGGTTTTTCAACACTATCACAAGTGCAAAAAGTGTTTTTTCCACACTAATACAAGTGCAAAAGTGGTTTTCTGCACCAACACAAGTGCGAAAAGTGGTTTTTCAACACTAACACAAGTGCGAAAAGTGGTTTTTCAACACTATCACAAGTGCAAAAAGTGTTTTTTCCACAATAATACAAGTGCAAAAGTGGTTTCCTGCACCAACACAAGTGCGAAAAGTGGTTTTTCAACACTAACACAAGTGCGAAAAGTGGTTTTTCAACACTAACACAAGTGCGAAAAGTGGTTTTTCCACACTAATACAAGTGCAAAAGTGGTTTCCTGCACCAACACAAGTGCGAAAAGTGGTTTTTCAACACTAACACAAGTGCGAAAAGTGGTTTTTCAACACTATCACAAGTGCAAAAATTGTTTTTTCCACACTAATACAAGTGCAAAAGTGGTTTCCTGCACCAACACAAGTGCGAAAAGTGGTTTTTCAACACTATCACAAGTGCAAAAAGTGTTTTTTCCACACTAATACAAGTGCAAAAGTGGTTTCCTGCACCAACACAAGTGCGAAAAGTGGTTTTTCAACACTAACACAAGTGCGAAAAGTGGTTTTTCAACACTAGCACAAGTGCGAAAAGTGTTTTTTCCACACTAATACAAGTGCAAAAGTGGTTTCCTGCACCAACACAAGTGCGAAAAGTCCTTTTTCAACACTAACACAAGTGCGAAAAGTGGTTTTTCAACACTATCACAAGTGCAAAAATTGTTTTTTCCACACTAGTACAAGTGCAAAAGTGGTTTTCTGCACCAACACAAGTGCGAAAAGTGGTTTTTCAACACTAACACAAGTGCGAAAAGTGGTTTTTCAACACTAACACAGGTGCGAAAAGTGGTTTTTCAACACTAACACAAGTGCGAAAAGTGGTTTTTCCACACTAATACAAGTGCAAAAGTGGTTTCCTGCACCAACACAAGTGCGAAAAGTGCTTTTTCAACACTAACACAAGTGCGAAAAGTGGTTTTTCAACACTATCACAAGTGCAAAAAGTGTTTTTTCCACACTAATACAAGTGCAAAAGTGGTTTCTGCACAACACAAGTGCGAAAAGTGGTTTTTCAACACTAACACAAGTGCGAAAATTTGATTTTCAACACTAACACAAGTGCGAAAAGTGGTTTTTCAACACTATCACAAGTGCAAAAAGTGTTTTTCCACACTAATACAAGTGCAAAAGTGGTTTTCTGCACCAACACAAGTGCGAAAAGTGGGGGGGTTTTTCAACACTAACACAAGTGCGAAAAGTGGTTTTTCACACTAACACGGTGCGAAAAGTGGTTTTTCAACACTATCACAAGTGCAAAAAGTGTTTTTTCCACACTAATACAAGTGCAAAAGTGGTTTCCTGCACCAACACAAGTGCGAAATGTGGTTTTCAACACTAACACAAGTGCGAAAAGTGGTTTTTCAACACTAACACAAGTGCGAAAAGTGTTTTTCCACACTAATACAAGTGCAAAAGTGGTTTCCTGCACCAACACAAGTGCGAAAAGTGGTTTTTCAACACTAACACAGTGCGAAATGTGGTTTTTCAACACTATCACAAGTGCAAAAAGTGTTTTTTCCACACTAATACAAGTGCAAAAGTGGTTTCCTGCACCAACACAAGTGCGAAAAGTGGTTTTTCAACACTAACACAAGTGCGAAAAGTGGTTTTTCAACACTAACACAAGTGCGAAAAGTGCTTTTTCCACACTAATACAAGTGCAAAAGCGGTTTCCTGCACCAACACAAGTGCGAAAAGTGGTTTTTCAACACTAACACAAGTGCAAAAAGTGGTTTTTCAACACTAACACAAGTGCGAAAAGTGGTTTTTCAACACTAACCCAAGTGCGAAAAGTGGTTTTTCCACACCAATACAAGTGCAAAAGTGGTTTCCTGCACCAACACAAGTGCGAAAAGTGGTTTTTCAACACTAACACAAGTGCGAAAAGTGGTTTTTCAACACTAACACAAGTGCAAAGTGGTTTTTCAACACTATCACAAGTGCAAAAAGTGTTTATTTCCACACCTAATACAAGTGCAAAAGTGGTTTCCTGCACCAACACAAGTGTTAAAAGTGGTTTTTCAACACTAACACAAGTGCGAAAAGTAGGTTTTTCAACACTAACAACAAGTGCAAAAGTGGTTTTTCAAACACTAACACAAGTGCGAAAAGTGTTTTTCAACACTATCACAAGTGCAAAAAGTGTTTTTTCCACACTAATACAAGTGCAAAAGTGGTTTCCTGCACCAACACAAGTGTGAAAAGTGGTTTTTCAACACTAACACAAGTGCGAAAAGTGGTTTTTCAACACTAACACAAGTGCAAAAAGTGGTTTTTCAACACTAATCACAAGTGCAAAAAGTGTTTTTTCCACACTAATACAAGTGCAAAAGTGGTTTCCTTGCAACCAACACAAGTGTGAAAAGTGGTTTTTCAACACTAACACAAGTGCGAAAAAGTGGTTTTTCAACACTAACACAGTGCAAAAAGGTTTTTCAACACACAAGTGCGAAAAGTGGTTTTTCAACACTATCACAAGTGCAAAAAGTGTTTTTTCCACACTAATACAAGTGCAAAAGTGGTTTCCTGCACCAACACAAGTGTCGAAAAGTGGTTTTTCAACACTAACACAAGTGCGAAAAGTGGTTTTTCAACACTAACACAAGTGCAAAAGTGGTTTATTCAACACTATCACAAGTGCAAAAAGTGTTTTTTTCCACACTAATACAAGTGCAAAAGTGGTTTCCTGCACCAACACAAGTGTGAAAAGTGGTTTTTCAACACTAACACAAGTGCGAAAAGTGGTTTTTCAACACTATCACAAGTGCAAAAAGTGTTTTTTCCACACTAATACAAGTGCAAAAGTGGTTTCCTGCATCAACACAAGTGCGAAAAGTGGTTTTCAACACTAACCAAGTGCGAAAAGTGGTTTTTCAACACTATCACAAGTGCAGAAAAGTGTTTTTTCCACACTAATACAGTGCAAAAGTGGTTTCCTGCACCAACACAAGTGCGAAAAGTGGTTTTTCAACACTATCACAAGTGCAAAAAGTGTTTTTTCCACACTAATACAAGTGCAAAAGTGGTTTCCTGCACCAACACAAGTGCGAAAAGTGGTTTTTCAACACTAAACACAAGTGCGAAAAGTGGTTTTTCAACACTAACACAAGTGCGAAAAGTGTTTTTTCCACACTAATACAAGTGCAAAAGTGGTTTCCTGCACCAACACAAGTGCGAAAAGTGCTTTTTCAACACTAACACAAGTGCGAAAGTGGTTTTTCAACACTATCACAAGTGCAAAAAGTGTTTTTTCCACACTAATACAAGTGCAAAAGTGGTTTCCTGCACCAACACAAGTGCGAAAGTGTTTTTCAACACTAACACAAGTGCGAAAAGTTGTTTTTCAACACTAACACAAGTGCGAAAAGTGGTTTTTCAACACTATCACAAGTGCAAAAAGTGTTTTTTCCACACTAATACAAGTGCAAAGTGGTTTCTGCACCAACACAAGTGCGAAAAGTGGTTTTTCAACACTAACCCAAGTGCGAAAAGTGGTTTTTCAACACTAACACAGGTGCGAAAAGTGGTTTTTCAACACTATCACAAGTGCAAAAAGTGTTTTTCCACACTAATACAAGTGCAAAAGTGGTTTCCTGCACCAACACAAGTGCGAAAAGTGGTTTTTCAACACTAACACAAGTGCGAAAAGTGGTTTTTCAACACTAACACAAGTGCGAAAAGTGGTTTTTCCACTAATACAAGTGCAAAAGTGGTTTCCTGCAACCAACACAAGTGCGAAAAGTGGTTTTTCAACACTAACACAAGTGCGAAAAGTGGTTTTTCAACACTATCACAAGTGCAAAAAGTGTTTTTTCCACACTAATACAAGTGCAAAAGTGGTTTCCTGCACCAACACAAGTGCGAAAAGTGGTTTTCAACACTAACACAAGTGCGAAAAGTGGTTTTTCAACACTAACACAAGTGCGAAAAGTGGTTTTTCCACACTAATACAAGTGCAAAAGCGGTTTCCTGCACCAACACAAGTGCGAAAAGTGGTTTTTCAACACTAACACAAGTGCAAAAAGTGGTTTTTCAACACTAACACAAGTGCGAAAAGTGGTTTTTCAACACTAACCCAAGTGCGAAAAGTGGTTTTTCCACACCAATACAAGTGCAAAAGTGGTTTCCTGCACCAACACAAGTGCGAAAAGTGGTTTTTCAACACTAACACAAGTGCGAAAAGTGGTTTTTCAACACTAACACAAGTGCGAAAAGTGGTTTTTCAACACTGTCACAAGTGCAAAAAGTGTTTTTTCCACACTAATACAAGTGCAAAAGTGGTTTCCTGCACCAACACAAGTGCGAAAAGTGGTTTTTCAACACTAACACAAGTGCGAATAGTGGTTTTTCCACAGTAATACAAGTGCAAAAGTGGTTTCCTGCACCAACACAAGTGCGAAAAGTGGTTTTTCAACACTAACACAAGTGCGAAAAGTGGTTTTTCAACACTAACACAAGTGCAAAAAGTGGTTTTTCAACACTGTCACAAGTGCAAAAAGTGTTTTTTCCACACTAATACAAGTGCAAAAGTGGTTTCCTGCACCAACACAAGTGCGAAAAGTGGTTTTTCAACACTAACACAAGTGCGAATAGTGGTTTTTCCACAGTAATACAAGTGCAAAAGTGGTTTCCTGCACCAACACAAGTGCGAAAAGTGGTTTTTCAACACTAACACAAGTGCGAAAAGTGGTTTTTCAACACTATCACAAGTGCAAAAAGTGTTTTTTCCACACTAATACAAGTGCAAAAGTGGTTTCCTGCACCAACACAAGTGCGAAAAGTGGTTTTTCAACACTAACACAAGTGCAAAAAGTGGTTTTTCAACACTAACACAAGTGCGAAAAGTGGTTTTTCAACACTAACCCAAGTGCGAAAAGTGGTTTTTCCACACCAATACAAGTGCAAAAGTGGTTTCCTGCACCAACACAAGTGCGAAAAGTGGTTTTTCAACACTAACACAAGTGCGAAAAGTGGTTTTTCAACACTAACACAAGTGCGAAAAGTGGTTTTTCAACACTATCACAAGTGCAAAAAGTGTTTTTTCCACACTAATACAAGTGCAAAAGTGGTTTCCTGCACCAACACAAGTGTTAAAAGTGGTTTTTCAACACTAACACAAGTGCGAAAAGTAGTTTTTCAACACTAACACAAGTGCAAAAAGTGGTTTTTCAACACTAACACAAGTGCGAAAAGTGGTTTTTCAACACTATCACAAGTGCAAAAAGTGTTTTTTCCACACTAATACAAGTGCAAAAGTGGTTTCCTGCACCAACACAAGTGTGAAAAGTGGTTTTTCAACACTAACACAAGTGCGAAAAGTGGTTTTTCAACACTAACACAAGTGCAAAAAGTGGTTTTTCAACACTATCACAAGTGCAAAAAGTGTTTTTTCCACACTAATACAAGTGCAAAAGTGGTTTCCTGCACCAACACAAGTGTGAAAAGTGGTTTTTCAACACTAACACAAGTGCGAAAAGTGGTTTTTCAACACTAACACAAGTGCAAAAAGTGGTTTTTCAACACTAACACAAGTGCGAAAAGTGGTTTTTCAACACTATCACAAGTGCAAAAAGTGTTTTTTCCACACTAATACAAGTGCAAAAGTGGTTTCCTGCACCAACACAAGTGTGAAAAGTGGTTTTTCAACACTAACACAAGTGCGAAAAGTGGTTTTTCAACACTAACACAAGTGCAAAAAGTGGTTTTTCAACACTATCACAAGTGCAAAAAGTGTTTTTTTCCACACTAATACAAGTGCAAAAGTGGTTTCCTGCACCAACACAAGTGTGAAAAGTGGTTTTTCAACACTAACACAAGTGCGAAAAGTGGTTTTTCAACACTATCACAAGTGCAAAAAGTGTTTTTTCCACACTAATACAAGTGCAAAAGTGGTTTCCTGCATCAACACAAGTGCGAAAAGTGGTTTTTCAACACTAACACAAGTGCGAAAAGTGGTTTTTCAACACTATCACAAGTGCAAAAAGTGTTTTTTCCACACTAATACAAGTGCAAAAGTGGTTTCCTGCACCAACACAAGTGCGAAAAGTGGTTTTTCAACACTATCACAAGTGCAAAAAGTGTTTTTTCCACACTAATACAAGTGCAAAAGTGGTTTCCTGCACCAACACAAGTGCGAAAAGTGGTTTTTCAACACTAACACAAGTGCGAAAAGTGGTTTTTCAACACTAACACAAGTGCGAAAAGTGTTTTTTCCACACTAATACAAGTGCAAAAGTGGTTTCCTGCACCAACACAAGTGCGAAAAGTGCTTTTTCAACACTAACACAAGTGCGAAAAGTGGTTTTTCAACACTATCACAAGTGCAAAAAGTGTTTTTTCCACACTAATACAAGTGCAAAAGTGGTTTCCTGCACCAACACAAGTGCGAAAAGTGGTTTTTCAACACTAACACAAGTGCGAAAAGTTGTTTTTCAACACTAACACAAGTGCGAAAAGTGGTTTTTCAACACTATCACAAGTGCAAAAAGTGTTTTTTCCACACTAATACAAGTGCAAAAGTGGTTTTCTGCACCAACACAAGTGCGAAAAGTGGTTTTTCAACACTAACACAAGTGCGAAAAGTGGTTTTTCAACACTAACACAGGTGCGAAAAGTGGTTTTTCAACACTATCACAAGTGCAAAAAGTGTTTTTTCCACACTAATACAAGTGCAAAAGTGGTTTCCTGCACCAACACAAGTGCGAAAAGTGGTTTTTCAACACTAACACAAGTGCGAAAAGTGGTTTTTCAACACTAACACAAGTGCGAAAAAGTGGCTTTTCCACACTAATACAAGTGCAAAAGTGGTTTCCTGCACCAACACAAGTGCGAAAAGTGGTTTTTCAACACTAACACAAGTGCGAAAAGTGGTTTTTCAACACTATCACAAGTGCAAAAAGTGTTTTTTTCCACACTAATACAAGTGCAAAAGTGGTTTCCTGCACCAACACAAGTGCGAAAAGTGGTTTTTCAACACTAACACAAGTGCGAAAAGTGGTTTTTCAACACTAACACAAGTGCGAAAAGTGGTTTTTCCACACTAATACAAGTGCAAAAGCGGTTTCCTGCACCAACACAAGTGCGAAAAGTGGTTTTTCAACACTAACACAAGTGCAAAAAGTGGTTTTTCAACACTAACACAAGTGCGAAAAGTGGTTTTTCAACACTAACCCAAGTGCGAAAAGTGGTTTTTCCACACCAATACAAGTGCAAAAGTGGTTT
The DNA here is from genome assembly GCF_964187855.1 of Myxine glutinosa. Classification (NCBI taxonomy): domain Eukaryota; kingdom Metazoa; phylum Chordata; class Myxini; order Myxiniformes; family Myxinidae; genus Myxine; species Myxine glutinosa. The sequence continues at coordinate 15,715 of NW_027619305.1, forward strand.
CCTGCACCAACACAAGTGCGAAAAGTGGTTTTTCAACACTAACACAAGTGCGAAAAGTGGTTTTTCAACACTAACACAAGTGCGAAAAGTGGTTTTTCAACACTGTCACAAGTGCAAAAAGTGTTTTTTCCACACTAATACAAGTGCAAAAGTGGTTTCCTGCACCAACACAAGTGCGAAAAGTGGTTTTTCAACACTAACACAAGTGCGAATAGTGGTTTTTCCACAGTAATACAAGTGCAAAAGTGGTTTCCTGCACCAACACAAGTGCGAAAAGTGGTTTTTCAACACTAACACAAGTGCGAAAAGTGGTTTTTCAACACTAACACAAGTGCAAAAAGTGGTTTTTCAACACTGTCACAAGTGCAAAAAGTGTTTTTTCCACACTAATACAAGTGCAAAAGTGGTTTCCTGCACCAACACAAGTGCGAAAAGTGGTTTTTCAACACTAACACAAGTGCGAATAGTGGTTTTTCCACAGTAATACAAGTGCAAAAGTGGTTTCCTGCACCAACACAAGTGCGAAAAGTGGTTTTTCAACACTAACACAAGTGCGAAAAGTGGTTTTTCAACACTATCACAAGTGCAAAAAGTGTTTTTTCCACACTAATACAAGTGCAAAAGTGGTTTCCTGCACCAACACAAGTGCGAAAAGTGGTTATTCAACAATAACACAAGTGCGAAAAGTGGTTTGTCAACACTAACACAAGTGCGAAAAGTGGTTTTTCCACACTAATACAAGTGCAAAAGCGGTTTCCTGCACCAACACAAGTGCGAAAAGTGGTTTTTCAACACTAACACAAGTGCAAAAAGTGGTTTTTCAACACTAACACAAGTGCGAAAAGTGGTTTTTCAACACTAACCCAAGTGCGAAAAGTGGTTTTTCCACACCAATACAAGTGCAAAAGTGGTTTCCTGCACCAACACAAGTGCGAAAAGTGGTTTTTCAACACTAACACAAGTGCGAAAAGTGGTTTTTCAACACTAACACAAGTGCGAAAAGTGGTTTTTCAACACTATCACAAGTGCAAAAAGTGTTTTTTCCACACTAATACAAGTGCAAAAGTGGTTTCCTGCACCAACACAAGTGTGAAAAGTGGTTTTTCAACACTAACACAAGTGCGAAAAGTGGTTTTTCAACACTATCACAAGTGCAAAAAGTGTTTTTTCCACACTAATACAAGTGCAAAAGTGGTTTCCTGCACCAACACAAGTGCGAAAAGTGGTTATTCAACAATAACACAAGTGCGAAAAGTGGTTTGTCAACACTAACACAAGTGCGAAAAGTGTTTTTTCCACACTAATACAAGTGCAAAAGTGGTTTCCTGCACCAACACAAGTGCGAAAAGTGGTTATTCAACAATAACACAAGTGCGAAAAGTGGTTTGTCAACACTAACACAAGTGCGAAAAGTGGTTTTTCCACACTAATACAAGTGCAAAAGCGGTTTCCTGCACCAACACAAGTGCGAAAAGTGGTTTTTCAACACTAACACAAGTGCAAAAAGTGGTTTTTCAACACTAACACAAGTGCGAAAAGTGGTTTTTCAACACTAACCCAAGTGCGAAAAGTGGTTTTTCCACACCAATACAAGTGCAAAAGTGGTTTCCTGCACCAACACAAGTGCGAAAAGTGGTTTTTCAACACTAACACAAGTGCGAAAAGTGGTTTTTCAACACTAACACAAGTGCGAAAAGTGGTTTTTCAACACTATCACAAGTGCAAAAAGTGTTTTTTCCACACTAATACAAGTGCAAAAGTGGTTTCCTGCACCAACACAAGTGTGAAAAGTGGTTTTTCAACACTAACACAAGTGCGAAAAGTGGTTTTTCAACACTAACACAAGTGGAAAAAGTGTTTTTTCCACACTAATACAAGTGCAAAAGTGGTTTCCTGCACCAACACAAGTGCGAAAATTGGTTTTTCAACACTAACACAAGTGCGAATAGTGGTTTTTCCACAGTAATACAAGTGCAAAAGTGGTTTCCTGCACCAACACAAGTGCGAAAAGTGGTTTTTCAACACTAACACAAGTGCGAAAAGTGGTTTTTCAACACTAACACAAGTGCAAAAAGTGGTTTTTCAACACTGTCACAAGTGCAAAAAGTGTTTTTTCCACACTAATACAAGTGCAAAAGTGGTTTCCTGCACCAACACAAGTGCGAAAAGTGGTTTTTCAACACTAACACAAGTGCGAATAGTGGTTTTTCCACAGTAATACAAGTGCAAAAGTGGTTTCCTGCACCAACACAAGTGCGAAAAGTGGTTTTTCAACACTAACACAAGTGCGAAAAGTGGTTTTTCAACACTATCACAAGTGCAAAAAGTGTTTTTTCCACACTAATACAAGTGCAAAAGTGGTTTCCTGCACCAACACAAGTGTGAAAAGTGGTTTTTCAACACTAACACAAGTGCGAAAAGTGGTTTTTCAACACTAACACAAGTGCAAAAAGTGGTTTTTCAACACTATCACAAGTGCAAAAAGTGTTTTTTCCACACTAATACAAGTGCAAAAGTGGTTTCCTGCACCAACACAAGTGCGAAAAGTGGTTTTTCAACACTAACACAAGTGCGAAAAGTGGTTTTTCAACACTATCACAAGTGCAAAAAGTGTTTTTTCCACACTAATACAAGTGCAAAAGTGGTTTCCTGCACCAACACAAGTGCGAAAAGTGGTTTTTCAACACTATCACAAGTGCAAAAAGTGTTTTTTCCACACTAATACAAGTGCAAAAGTGGTTTCCTGCACCAACACAAGTGCGAAAAGTGGTTTTTCAACACTAACACAAGTGCGAAAAGTGGTTTTTCAACACTAACACAAGTGCGAAAAGTGTTTTTTCCACACTAATACAAGTGCAAAAGTGGTTTCCTGCACCAACACAAGTGCGAAAAGTGCTTTTTCAACACTAATACAAGTGCGAAAAGTGGTTTTTCAACAATATGACAAGTGCAAAAAGTGTTTTTTCCACACTAATACAAGTGCAAAAGTGGTTTCCTGCACCAACACAAGTGCGAAAAGTGGTTTTTCAACACTAACACAAGTGCGAAAAGTTGTTTTTCAACACTAACACAAGTGCGAAAAGTGGTTTTTCAACACTATCACAAGTGCAAAAAGTGTTTTTTCCACACTAATACAAGTGCAAAAGTGGTTTTCTGCACCAACACAAGTGCGAAAAGTGGTTTTTCAACACTAACACAAGGGCGAAAAGTGGTTTTTCAACACTAACACAGGTGCGAAAAGTGGTTTTTCAACACTATCACAAGTGCAAAAAGTGTTTTTTCCACACTAATACAAGTGCAAAAGTGGTTTCCTGCACCAACACAAGTGCGAAAAGTGGTTTTTCAACACTAACACAAGTGCGAAAAGTGGTTTTTCAACACTAACACAAGTGCGAAAAGTGGTTTTTCCACACTAATACAAGTGCAAAAGTGGTTTCCTGCACCAACACAAGTGCGAAAAGTGGTTTTTCAACACTAACACAAGTGCGAAAAGTGGTTTTTCAACACTATCACAAGTGCAAAAAGTGTTTTTTCCACACTAATACAAGTGCAAAAGTGGTTTCCTGCACCAACACAAGTGCGAAAAGTGGTTTTTCAACACTAACACAAGTGCGAAAAGTGGTTTTTCAACACTAACACAAGTGCGAAAAGTGGTTTTTCCACACTAATACAAGTGCAAAAGCGGTTTCCTGCACCAACACAAGTGCGAAATGTGGTTTTTCAACACTAACACAAGTGCAAAAAGTGGTTTTTCAACACTAACACAAGTGCGAAAAGTGGTTTTTCAACACTAACCCAAGTGCGAAAAGTGGTTTTTCCACACCAATACAAGTGCAAAAGTGGTTTCCTGCACCAACACAAGTGCGAAAAGTGGTTTTTCAACACTAACACAAGTGCGAAAAGTGGTTTTTCAACACTAACACAAGTGCGAAAAGTGGTTTTTCAACACTATCACAAGTGCAAAAAGTGTTTTTTCCACACTAATACAAGTGCAAAAGTGGTTTCCTGCACCAACACAAGTGTGAAAAGTGGTTTTTCAACACTAACACAAGTGCGAAAAGTGGTTTTTCAACACTAACACAAGTGCAAAAAGTGGTTTTTCAACACTGTCACAAGTGCAAAAAGTGTTTTTTCCACACTAATACAAGTGCAAAAGTGGTTTCCTGCACCAACACGAGTGCGAAAAGTGGTTTTTCAACACTAACACAAGTGCGAATAGTGGTTTTTCCACAGTAATACAAGTGCAAAAGTGGTTTCCTGCACCAACACAAGTGCGAAAAGTGGTTTTTCAACACTAACACAAGTGCGAAAAGTAGTTTTTCAACACTAACACAAGTGCAAAAAGTGTTTTTTCCACACTAATACAAGTGCAAAAGTGGTTTCCTGCACCAACACAAGTGTGAAAAGTGGTTTTTCAACACTAACACAAGTGCGAAAAGTGGTTTTTCAACACTATCACAAGTGCAAAAAGTGTTTTTTCCACACTAATACAAGTGCAAAAGTGGTTTCCTGCACCAACACAAGTGCGAAAAGTGGTTATTCAACAATAACACAAGTGCGAAAAGTGGTTTGTCAACACTAACACAAGTGCGAAAAGTGTTTTTTCCACACTAATACAAGTGCAAAAGTGGTTTCCTGCACCAACACAAGTGCGAAAAGTGGTTATTCAACAATAACACAAGTGCGAAAAGTGGTTTGTCAACACTAACACAAGTGCGAAAAGTGGTTTTTCCACACTAATACAAGTGCAAAAGCGGTTTCCTGCACCAACACAAGTGCGAAAAGTGGTTTTTCAACACTAACACAAGTGCAAAAAGTGGTTTTTCAACACTAACACAAGTGCGAAAAGTGGTTTTTCAACACTAACCCAAGTGCGAAAAGTGGTTTTTCCACACCAATACAAGTGCAAAAGTGGTTTCCTGCACCAACACAAGTGCGAAAAGTGGTTTTTCAACACTAACACAAGTGCGAAAAGTGGTTTTTCAACACTAACACAAGTGCGAAAAGTGGTTTTTCAACACTATCACAAGTGCAAAAAGTGTTTTTTCCACACTAATACAAGTGCAAAAGTGGTTTCCTGCACCAACACAAGTGTGAAAAGTGGTTTTTCAACACTAACACAAGTGCGAAAAGTGGTTTTTCAACACTAACACAAGTGCAAAAAGTGTTTTTTCCACACTAATACAAGTGCAAAAGTGGTTTCCTGCACCAACACAAGTGCGAAAATTGGTTTTTCAACACTAACACAAGTGCGAATAGTGGTTTTTCCACAGTAATACAAGTGCAAAAGTGGTTTCCTGCACCAACACAAGTGCGAAAAGTGGTTTTTCAACACTAACACAAGTGCGAAAAGTGGTTTTTCAACACTAACACAAGTGCAAAAAGTGGTTTTTCAACACTGTCACAAGTGCAAAAAGTGTTTTTTCCACACTAATACAAGTGCAAAAGTGGTTTCCTGCACCAACACAAGTGCGAAAAGTGGTTTTTCAACACTAACACAAGTGCGAATAGTGGTTTTTCCACAGTAATACAAGTGCAAAAGTGGTTTCCTGCACCAACACAAGTGCGAAAAGTGGTTTTTCAACACTAACACAAGTGCGAAAAGTGGTTTTTCAACACTATCACAAGTGCAAAAAGTGTTTTTTCCACACTAATACAAGTGCAAAAGTGGTTTCCTGCACCAACACAAGTGTGAAAAGTGGTTTTTCAACACTAACACAAGTGCGAAAAGTGGTTTTTCAACACTAACACAAGTGCAAAAAGTGGTTTTTCAACACTATCACAAGTGCAAAAAGTGTTTTTTCCACACTAATACAAGTGCAAAAGTGGTTTCCTGCACCAACACAAGTGCGAAAAGTGGTTTTTCAACACTAACACAAGTGCGAAAAGTGGTTTTTCAACACTATCACAAGTGCAAAAAGTGTTTTTTCCACACTAATACAAGTGCAAAAGTGGTTTCCTGCACCAACACAAGTGCGAAAAGTGGTTTTTCAACACTATCACAAGTGCAAAAAGTGTTTTTTCCACACTAATACAAGTGCAAAAGTGGTTTCCTGCACCAACACAAGTGCGAAAAGTGGTTTTTCAACACTAACACAAGTGCGAAAAGTGGTTTTTCAACACTAACACAAGTGCGAAAAGTGTTTTTTCCACACTAATACAAGTGCAAAAGTGGTTTCCTGCACCAACACAAGTGCGAAAAGTGCTTTTTCAACACTAACACAAGTGCGAAAAGTGGTTTTTCAACAATATGACAAGTGCAAAAAGTGTTTTTTCCACACTAATACAAGTGCAAAAGTGGTTTCCTGCACCAACACAAGTGCGAAAAGTGGTTTTTCAACACTAACACAAGTGCGAAAAGTTGTTTTTCCACAGTAATACAAGTGCAAAAGTGGTTTCCTGCACCAACACAAGTGCGAAAAGTGGTTTTTCAACACTAACACAAGTGCGAAAAGTGGTTTTTCAACACTAACACAAGTGCAAAAAGTGGGTTTTCAACACTGTCACAAGTGCAAAAAGTGTTTTTTCCACACTAATACAAGTGCAAAAGTGGTTTCCTGCACCAACACAAGTGCGAAAAGTGGTTTTTCAACACTAACACAAGTGCGAATAGTGGTTTTTCCACAGTAATACAAGTGCAAAAGTGGTTTCCTGCACCAACACAAGTGCGAAAAGTGGTTTTTCAACACTAACACAAGTGCGAAAAGTGGTTTTTCAACACTATCACAAGTGCAAAAAGTGTTTTTTCCACACTAATACAAGTGCAAAAGTGGTTTCCTGCACCAACACAAGTGTGAAAAGTGGTTTTTCAACACTAACACAAGTGCGAAAAGTGGTTTTTCAACACTAACACAAGTGCAAAAAGTGGTTTTTCAACACTATCACAAGTGCAAAAAGTGTTTTTTCCACACTAATACAAGTGCAAAAGTGGTTTCCTGCACCAACACAAGTGCGAAAAGTGGTTTTTCAACACTAACACAAGTGCGAAAAGTGGTTTTTCAACACTATCACAAGTGCAAAAAGTGTTTTTTCCACACTAATACAAGTGCAAAAGTGGTTTCCTGCACCAACACAAGTGCGAAAAGTGGTTTTTCAACACTATCACAAGTGCAAAAAGTGTTTTTTCCACACTAATACAAGTGCAAAAGTGGTTTCCTGCACCAACACAAGTGCGAAAAGTGGTTTTTCAACACTAACACAAGTGCGAAAAGTGGTTTTTCAACACTAACACAAGTGCGAAAAGTGTTTTTTCCACACTAATACAAGTGCAAAAGTGGTTTCCTGCACCAACACAAGTGCGAAAAGTGCTTTTTCAACACTAACACAAGTGCGAAAAGTGGTTTTTCAACAATATGACAAGTGCAAAAAGTGTTTTTTCCACACTAATACAAGTGCAAAAGTGGTTTCCTGCACCAACACAAGTGCGAAAAGTGGTTTTTCAACACTAACACAAGTGCGAAAAGTTGTTTTTCAACACTAACACAAGTGCGAAAAGTGGTTTTTCAACACTATCACAAGTGCAAAAAGTGTTTTTTCCACACTAATACAAGTGCAAAAGTGGTTTTCTGCACCAACACAAGTGCGAAAAGTGGTTTTTCAACACTAACACAAGGGCGAAAAGTGGTTTTTCAACACTAACACAGGTGCGAAAAGTGGTTTTTCAACACTATCACAAGTGCAAAAAGTGTTTTTTCCACACTAATACAAGTGCAAAAGTGGTTTCCTGCACCAACACAAGTGCGAAAAGTGGTTTTTCAACACTAACACAAGTGCGAAAAGTGGTTTTTCAACACTAACACAAGTGCGAAAAGTGGTTTTTCCACACTAATACAAGTGCAAAAGTGGTTTCCTGCACCAACACAAGTGCGAAAAGTGGTTTTTCAACACTAACACAAGTGCGAAAAGTGGTTTTTCAACACTATCACAAGTGCAAAAAGTGTTTTTTCCACACTAATACAAGTGCAAAAGTGGTTTCCTGCACCAACACAAGTGCGAAAAGTGGTTTTTCAACACTAACACAAGTGCGAAAAGTGGTTTTTCAACACTAACACAAGTGCGAAAAGTGGTTTTTCCACACTAATACAAGTGCAAAAGCGGTTTCCTGCACCAACACAAGTGCGAAATGTGGTTTTTCAACACTAACACAAGTGCAAAAAGTGGTTTTTCAACACTAACACAAGTGCGAAAAGTGGTTTTTCAACACTAACCCAAGTGCGAAAAGTGGTTTTTCCACACCAATACAAGTGCAAAAGTGGTTTCCTGCACCAACACAAGTGCGAAAAGTGGTTTTTCAACACTAACACAAGTGCGAAAAGTGGTTTTTCAACACTATCACAAGTGCAAAAAGTGTTTTTTCCACACTAATACAAGTGCAAAAGTGGTTTCCTGCACCAACACAAGTGTGAAAAGTGGTTTTTCAACACTAACACAAGTGCGAAAAGTGGTTTTTCAACACTAACACAAGTGCAAAAAGTGTTTTTTCCACACTAATACAAGTGCAAAAGTGGTTTCCTGCACCAACACAAGTGCGAAAATTGGTTTTTCAACACTAACACAAGTGCGAATAGTGGTTTTTCCACAGTAATACAAGTGCAAAAGTGGTTTCCTGCACCAACACAAGTGCGAAAAGTGGTTTTTCAACACTAACACAAGTGCGAAAAGTGGTTTTTCAACACTAACACAAGTGCAAAAAGTGGTTTTTCAACACTGTCACAAGTGCAAAAAGTGTTTTTTCCACACTAATACAAGTGCAAAAGTGGTTTCCTGCACCAACACAAGTGCGAAAAGTGGTTTTTCAACACTAACACAAGTGCGAATAGTGGTTTTTCCACAGTAATACAAGTGCAAAAGTGGTTTCCTGCACCAACACAAGTGCGAAAAGTGGTTTTTCAACACTAACACAAGTGCGAAAAGTGGTTTTTCAACACTATCACAAGTGCAAAAAGTGTTTTTTCCACACTAATACAAGTGAAAAGTGGTTTGTCAACACTAACACAAGTGCGAAAAGTGTTTTTTCCACACTAATACAAGTGCAAAAGTGGTTTCCTGCACCAACACAAGTGCGAAAAGTGGTTATTCAACAATAACACAAGTGCGAAAAGTGGTTTGTCAACACTAACACAAGTGCGAAAAGTGGTTTTTCCACACTAATACAAGTGCAAAAGCGGTTTCCTGCACCAACACAAGTGCGAAAAGTGGTTTTTCAACACTAACACAAGTGCAAAAAGTGGTTTTTCAACACTAACACAAGTGCGAAAAGTGGTTTTTCAACACTAACCCAAGTGCGAAAAGTGGTTTTTCCACACCAATACAAGTGCAAAAGTGGTTTCCTGCACCAACACAAGTGCGAAAAGTGGTTTTTCAACACTAACACAAGTGCGAAAAGTGGTTTTTCAACACTAACACAAGTGCGAAAAGTGGTTTTTCAACACTATCACAAGTGCAAAAAGTGTTTTTTCCACACTAATACAAGTGCAAAAGTGGTTTCCTGCACCAACACAAGTGTGAAAAGTGGTTTTTCAACACTAACACAAGTGCGAAAAGTGGTTTTTCAACACTAACACAAGTGCAAAAAGTGTTTTTTCCACACTAATACAAGTGCAAAAGTGGTTTCCTGCACCAACACAAGTGCGAAAATTGGTTTTTCAACACTAACACAAGTGCGAATAGTGGTTTTTCCACAGTAATACAAGTGCAAAAGTGGTTTCCTGCACCAACACAAGTGCGAAAAGTGGTTTTTCAACACTAACACAAGTGCGAAAAGTGGTTTTTCAACACTAACACAAGTGCAAAAAGTGGTTTTTCAACACTGTCACAAGTGCAAAAAGTGTTTTTTCCACACTAATACAAGTGCAAAAGTGGTTTCCTGCACCAACACAAGTGCGAAAAGTGGTTTTTCAACACTAACACAAGTGCGAATAGTGGTTTTTCCACAGTAATACAAGTGCAAAAGTGGTTTCCTGCACCAACACAAGTGCGAAAAGTGGTTTTTCAACACTAACACAAGTGCGAAAAGTGGTTTTTCAACACTATCACAAGTGCAAAAAGTGTTTTTTCCACACTAATACAAGTGCAAAAGTGGTTTCCTGCACCAACACAAGTGTGAAAAGTGGTTTTTCAACACTAACACAAGTGCGAAAAGTGGTTTTTCAACACTAACACAAGTGCAAAAAGTGGTTTTTCAACACTATCACAAGTGCAAAAAGTGTTTTTTCCACACTAATACAAGTGCAAAAGTGGTTTCCTGCACCAACACAAGTGCGAAAAGTGGTTTTTCAACACTAACACAAGTGCGAAAAGTGGTTTTTCAACACTATCACAAGTGCAAAAAGTGTTTTTTCCACACTAATACAAGTGCAAAAGTGGTTTCCTGCACCAACACAAGTGCGAAAAGTGGTTTTTCAACACTATCACAAGTGCAAAAAGTGTTTTTTCCACACTAATACAAGTGCAAAAGTGGTTTCCTGCACCAACACAAGTGCGAAAAGTGGTTTTTCAACACTAACACAAGTGCGAAAAGTGGTTTTTCAACACTAACACAAGTGCGAAAAGTGTTTTTTCCACACTAATACAAGTGCAAAAGTGGTTTCCTGCACCAACACAAGTGCGAAAAGTGCTTTTTCAACACTAACACAAGTGCGAAAAGTGGTTTTTCAACAATATGACAAGTGCAAAAAGTGTTTTTTCCACACTAATACAAGTGCAAAAGTGGTTTCCTGCACCAACACAAGTGCGAAAAGTGGTTTTTCAACACTAACACAAGTGCGAAAAGTTGTTTTTCAACACTAACACAAGTGCGAAAAGTGGTTTTTCAACACTATCACAAGTGCAAAAAGTGTTTTTTCCACACTAATACAAGTGCAAAAGTGGTTTTCTGCACCAACACAAGTGCGAAAAGTGGTTTTTCAACACTAACACAAGGGCGAAAAGTGGTTTTTCAACACTAACACAGGTGCGAAAAGTGGTTTTTCAACACTATCACAAGTGCAAAAAGTGTTTTTTCCACACTAATACAAGTGCAAAAGTGGTTTCCTGCACCAACACAAGTGCGAAAAGTGGTTTTTCAACACTAACACAAGTGCGAAAAGTGGTTTTTCAACACTAACACAAGTGCGAAAAGTGGTTTTTCCACACTAATACAAGTGCAAAAGTGGTTTCCTGCACCAACACAAGTGCGAAAAGTGGTTTTTCAACACTAACACAAGTGCGAAAAGTGGTTTTTCAACACTATCACAAGTGCAAAAAGTGTTTTTTCCACACTAATACAAGTGCAAAAGTGGTTTCCTGCACCAACACAAGTGCGAAAAGTGGTTTTTCAACACTAACACAAGTGCGAAAAGTGGTTTTTCAACACTAACACAAGTGCGAAAAGTGGTTTTTCCACACTAATACAAGTGCAAAAGCGGTTTCCTGCACCAACACAAGTGCGAAATGTGGTTTTTCAACACTAACACAAGTGCAAAAAGTGGTTTTTCAACACTAACACAAGTGCGAAAAGTGGTTTTTCAACACTAACCCAAGTGCGAAAAGTGGTTTTTCCACACCAATACAAGTGCAAAAGTGGTTTCCTGCACCAACACAAGTGCGAAAAGTGGTTTTTCAACACTAACACAAGTGCGAAAAGTGGTTTTTCAACACTAACACAAGTGCGAAAAGTGGTTTTTCAACACTATCACAAGTGCAAAAAGTGTTTTTTCCACACTAATACAAGTGCAAAAGTGGTTTCCTGCACCAACACAAGTGTGAAAAGTGGTTTTTCAACACTAACACAAGTGCGAAAAGTGGTTTTTCAACACTAACACAAGTGCAAAAAGTGGTTTTTCAACACTGTCACAAGTGCAAAAAGTGTTTTTTCCACACTAATACAAGTGCAAAAGTGGTTTCCTGCACCAACACGAGTGCGAAAAGTGGTTTTTCAACACTAACACAAGTGCGAATAGTGGTTTTTCCACAGTAATACAAGTGCAAAAGTGGTTTCCTGCACCAACACAAGTGCGAAAAGTGGTTTTTCAACACTAACACAAGTGCGAAAAGTAGTTTTTCAACACTAACACAAGTGCAAAAAGTGGTTTTTCAACACTGTCACAAGTGCAAAAAGTGTTTTTTCCACACTAATACAAGTGCAAAAGTGGTTTCCTGCACCAACACAAGTGCGAAAAGTGGTTTTTCAACACTACACAAGTGCGAATAGTGGTTTTTCCACAGTAATACAAGTGCAAAAGTGGTTTCCTGCACCAACACAAGTGCGAAAAGTGGTTTTTCAACACTAACACAAGTGCGAAAAGTGGTTTTTCAACACTATCACAAGTGCAAAAAGTGTTTTTTCCACACTAATACAAGTGCAAAAGTGGTTTCCTGCACCAACACAAGTGCGAAAAGTGGTTTTTCAACAATAACACAAGTGCGAAAAGTGGTTTGTCAACACTAACACAAGTGCGAAAAGTGGTTTTTCAACACTATCACAAGTGCAAAAAGTGTTTTTTCCACACTAATACAAGTGCAAAAGTGGTTTCCTGCACCAACACAAGTGTGAAAAGTGGTTTTTCAACACTAACACAAGAGCGAAAAGTGGTTTTTCAACACTAACACAAGTGCAAAAAGTGGTTTTTCAACACTATCACAAGTGCAAAAAGTGTTTTTTCCACACTAATACAAGTGCAAAAGTGGTTTCCTGCATCAACACAAGTGCGAAAAGTGGTTTTTCAACACTAACACAAGTGCGAAAAGTGGTTTTTCAACACTATCACAAGTGCAAAAAGTGTTTTTTCCACACTAATACAAGTGCAAAAGTGGTTTCCTGCACCAACACAAGTGCGAAAAGTGGTTTTTCAACACTATCACAAGTGCAAAAAGTGTTTTTTCCACACTAATACAAGTGCAAAAGTGGTTTCCTGCACCAACACAAGTGCGAAAAGTGGTTTTTCAACACTAACACAAGTACGAAAAGTGGTTTTTCAACACTAACACAAGTGCGAAAAGTGTTTTTTCCACACTAATACAAGTGCAAAAGTGGTTTCCTGCACCAACACAAGTGCGAAAAGTGCTTTTTCAACACTAACACAAGTGCGAAAAGTGGTTTTTCAACACTATCACAAGTGCAAAAAGTGTTTTTTCCACACTAATACAAGTGCAAAAGTGGTTTCCTGCACCAACACAAGTGCGAAAAGTGGTTTTTCAACACTAACACAAGTGCGAAAAGTTGTTTTTCAACACTAACACAAGTGCGAAAAGTGGTTTTTCAACACTATCACAAGTGCAAAAAGTGTTTTTTCCACACTAATACAAGTGCAAAAGTGGTTTTCTGCACCAACACAAGTGCGAAAAGTGGTTTTTCAACACTAACACAAGTGCGAAAAGTGGTTTTTCAACACTAACACAGGTGCGAAAAGTGGTTTTTCAACACTATCACAAGTGCAAAAAGTGTTTTTTCCACACTAATACTAGTGCAAAAGTGGTTTCCTGCACCAACACAAGTGCGAAAAGTGGTTTTTCAACACTAACACAAGTGCGAAAAGTGGTTTTTCAACACTAACACAAGTGCGAAAAGTGGTTTTTCCACACTAATACAAGTGCAAAAGTGGTTTCCTGCACCAACACAAGTGCGAAAAGTGGTTTTTCAACACTAACACAAGTGCGAAAAGTGGTTTTTCAACACTATCACAAGTGCAAAAAGTGTTTTTTCCACACTAATACAAGTGCAAAAGTGGTTTCCTGCACCAACACAAGTGCGAAAAGTGGTTTTTCAACACTAACACAAGTGCGAAAAGTGGTTTTTCAACACTAACACAAGTGCGAAAAGTGGTTTTTCCACACTAATACAAGTGCAAAAGCGGTTTCCTGCACCAACACAAGTGCGAAAAGTGGTTTTTCAACACTAACACAAGTGCAAAAAGTGGTTTTTCAACACTAACACAAGTGCGAAAAGTGGTTTTTCAACACTAACCCAAGTGCGAAAAGTGGTTTTTCCACACCAATACAAGTGCAAAAGTGGTTTCCTGCACCAACACAAGTGCGAAAAGTGGTTTTTCAACACTAACACAAGTGCGAAAAGTGGTTTTTCAACACTAACACAAGTGCGAAAAGTGGTTTTTCAACACTGTCACAAGTGCAAAAAGTGTTTTATTCCACACTAATACAAGTGCAAAAGTGGTTTCCTGCACCAACACAAGTGCGAAAAGTGGTTTTTCAACACTAACACAAGGGCGAATAGTGGTTTTTCCACAGTAATACAAGTGCAAAAGTGGTTTCCTGCACCAACACAAGTGCGAAAAGTGGTTTTTCAACACTAACACAAGTGCGAAAAGTGGTTTTTCAACACTAACACAAGTGCAAAAAGTGGTTTTTCAACACTGTCACAAGTGCAAAAAGTGTTTTTTCCACACTAATACAAGTGCAAAAGTGGTTTCCTGCACCAACACAAGTGCGAAAAGTGGTTTTTCAACACTAACACAAGTGCGAATAGTGGTTTTTCCACAGTAATACAAGTGCAAAAGTGGTTTCCTGCACCAACACAAGTGCGAAAAGTGGTTTTTCAACACTAACACAAGTGCGAAAAGTGGTTTTTCAACACTATCACAAGTGCAAAAAGTGTTTTTTCCACACTAATACAAGTGCAAAAGTGGTTTCCTGCACCAACAAAAGTGCGAAAAGTGGTTTTTCAACACTAACACAAGTGCGAAAAGTGGTTTTTCAACACTAACACAAGTGCGAAAAGTGGTTTTTCAACACTATCACAAGTGCAAAAAGTGTTTTTTCCACACTAATACAAGTGCAAAAGTGGTTTCCTGCACCAACACAAGTGCGAAAAGTGGTTTTTCAACACTAACACAAGTGCGAAAAGTGGTTTTTCAACACTAACACAAGTGCGAAAAGTGGTTTTTCCACACTAATACAAGTGCAAAAGCGGTTTCCTGCACCAACACAAGTGCGAAAAGTGGTTTTTCAACACTAACACAAGTGCAAAAAGTGGTTTTTCAACACTAACACAAGTGCGAAAAGTGGTTTTTCAACACTAACCCAAGTGCGAAAAGTGGTTTTTCCACACCAATACAAGTGCAAAAGTGGTTTCCTGCACCAACACAAGTGCGAAAAGTGGTTTTTCAACACTAACACAAGTGCGAAAAGTGGTTTTTCAACACTAACACAAGTGCGAAAAGTGGTTTTTCAACACTGTCACAAGTGCAAAAAGTGTTTTTTCCACACTAATAGAAGTGCAAAAGTGGTTTCCTGCACCAACACAAGTGCGAAAAGTGGTTTTTCAACACTAACACAAGTGCGAATAGTGGTTTTTCCACAGTAATACAAGTGCAAAAGTGGTTTCCTGCACCAACACAAGTGCGAAAAGTGGTTTTTCAACACTAACACAAGTGCGAAAAGTGGTTTTTCAACACTAACACAAGTGCAAAAAGTGGTTTTTCAACACTGTCACAAGTGCAAAAAGTGTTTTTTCCACACTAATACAAGTGCAAAAGTGGTTTCCTGCACCAACACAAGTGCGAAAAGTGGTTTTTCAACACTAACACAAGTGCGAATAGTGGTTTTTCCACAGTAATACAAGTGCAAAAGTGGTTTCCTGCACCAACACAAGTGCGAAAAGTGGTTTTTCAACACTAACACAAGTGCGAAAAGTGGTTTTTCAACACTATCACAAGTGCAAAAAGTGTTTTTTCCACACTAATACAAGTGCAAAAGTGGTTTCCTGCACCAACACAAGTGCGAAAAGTGGTTATTCAACAATAACACAAGTGCGAAAAGTGGTTTGTCAACACTAACACAAGTGCGAAAAGTGGTTTTTCCACACTAATACAAGTGCAAAAGCGGTTTCCTGCACCAACACAAGTGCGAAAAGTGGTTTTTCAACACTAACACAAGTGCAAAAAGTGGTTTTTCAACACTAACACAAGTGCGAAAAGTGGTTTTTCAACACTAACCCAAGTGCGAAAAGTGGTTTTTCCACACCAATACAAGTGCAAAAGTGGTTTCCTGCACCAACACAAGTGCGAAAAGTGGTTTTTCAACACTAACACAAGTGCGAAAAGTGGTTTTTCAACACTAACACAAGTGCGAAAAGTGGTTTTTCAACACTATCACAAGTGCAAAAAGTGTTTTTTCCACACTAATACAAGTGCAAAAGTGGTTTCCTGCACCAACACAAGTGTGAAAAGTGGTTTTTCAACACTAACACAAGTGCGAAAAGTGGTTTTTCAACACTATCACAAGTGCAAAAAGTGTTTTTTCCACACTAATACAAGTGCAAAAGTGGTTTCCTGCACCAACACAAGTGCGAAAAGTGGTTATTCAACAATAACACAAGTGCGAAAAGTGGTTTGTCAACACTAACACAAGTGCGAAAAGTGTTTTTTCCACACTAATACAAGTGCAAAAGTGGTTTCCTGCACCAACACAAGTGCGAAAAGTGGTTATTCAACAATAACACAAGTGCGAAAAGTGGTTTGTCAACACTAACACAAGTGCGAAAAGTGGTTTTTCCACACTAATACAAGTGCAAAAGCGGTTTCCTGCACCAACACAAGTGCGAAAAGTGGTTTTTCAACACTAACACAAGTGCAAAAAGTGGTTTTTCAACACTAACACAAGTGCGAAAAGTGGTTTTTCAACACTATCACAAGTGCAAAAAGTGTTTTTTCCACACTAATACAAGTGCAAAAGTGGTTTCCTGCACCAACACAAGTGTGAAAAGTGGTTTTTCAACACTAACACAAGTGCGAAAAGTGGTTTTTCAACACTAACACAAGTGCAAAAAGTGTTTTTTCCACACTAATACAAGTGCAAAAGTGGTTTCCTGCACCAACACAAGTGCGAAAATTGGTTTTTCAACACTAACACAAGTGCGAATAGTGGTTTTTCCACAGTAATACAAGTGCAAAAGTGGTTTCCTGCACCAACACAAGTGCGAAAAGTGGTTTTTCAACACTAACACAAGTGCGAAAAGTGGTTTTTCAACACTAACACAAGTGCAAAAAGTGGTTTTTCAACACTGTCACAAGTGCAAAAAGTGTTTTTTCCACACTAATACAAGTGCAAAAGTGGTTTCCTGCACCAACACAAGTGCGAAAAGTGGTTTTTCAACACTAACACAAGTGCGAATAGTGGTTTTTCCACAGTAATACAAGTGCAAAAGTGGTTTCCTGCACCAACACAAGTGCGAAAAGTGGTTTTTCAACACTAACACAAGTGCGAAAAGTGGTTTTTCAACACTATCACAAGTGCAAAAAGTGTTTTTTCCACACTAATACAAGTGCAAAAGTGGTTTCCTGCACCAACACAAGTGCGAAAAGTGGTTATTCAACAATAACACAAGTGCGAAAAGTGGTTTGTCAACACTAACACAAGTGCGAAAAGTGGTTTTTCAACACTATCACAAGTGCAAAAAGTGTTTTTTCCACACTAATACAAGTGCAAAAGTGGTTTCCTGCACCAACACAAGTGCGAAAAGTGGTTTTTCAACACTAACACAAGTGCGAAAAGTGGTTTTTCAACACTAACACAAGTGCGAAAAGTGGTTTTTCAACACTATCACAAGTGCAAAAAGTGTTTTTCCACACTAATACAAGTGCAAAAGTGGTTTCCTGCACCAACACAAGTGTGAAAAGTGGTTTTTCAACACTAACACAAGTGCGAAAAGTGGTTTTTCAACACTAACACAAGTGCAAAAAGTGGTTTTTCAACACTATCACAAGTGCAAAAAGTGTTTTTTCCACACTAATACAAGTGCAAAAGTGGTTTCCTGCATCAACACAAGTGCGAAAAGTGGTTTTTCAACACTAACACAAGTGCGAAAAGTGGTTTTTCAACACTATCACAAGTGCAAAAAGTGTTTTTTCCACACTAATACAAGTGCAAAAGTGGTTTCCTGCACCAACACAAGTGCGAAAAGTGGTTTTTCAACACTATCACAAGTGCAAAAAGTGTTTTTTCCACACTAATACAAGTGCAAAAGTGGTTTCCTGCACCAACACAAGTGCGAAAAGTGGTTTTTCAACACTAACACAAGTGCGAAAAGTGGTTTTTCAACACTAACACAAGTGCGAAAAGTGTTTTTTCCACACTAATACAAGTGCAAAAGTGGTTTCCTGCACCAACACAAGTGCGAAAAGTGCTTTTTCAACACTAACACAAGTGCGAAAAGTGGTTTTTCAACACTATCACAAGTGCAAAAAGTGTTTTTTCCACACTAATACAAGTGCAAAAGTGGTTTCCTGCACCAACACAAGTGCGAAAAGTGGTTTTTCAACACTAACACAAGTGCGAAAAGTTGTTTTTCAACACTAACACAAGTGCGAAAAGTGGTTTTTCAACACTATCACAAGTGCAAAAAGTGTTTTTTCCACACTAATAGAAGTGCAAAAGTGGTTTTCTGCACCAACACAAGTGCGAAAAGTGGTTTTTCAACACTAACACAAGTGCGAAAAGTGGTTTTTCAACACTAACACAGGTGCGAAAAGTGGTTTTTCAACACTATCACAAGTGCAAAAAGTGTTTTTTCCACACTAATACAAGTGAAAAAGTGGTTTCCTGCACCAACACAAGTGCGAAAAGTGGTTTTTCAACACTAACACAAGTGCAAAAAGTGGTTTTTCAACACTAACACAAGTGCGAAAAGTGGTTTTTCCACACTAATACAAGTGCAAAAGTGGTTTCCTGCACCAACACAAGTGCGAAAAGTGGTTTTTCAACACTAACACAAGTGCGAAAAGTGGTTTTTCAACACTATCACAAGTGCAAAAAGTGTTTTTTCCACACTAATACAAGTGCAAAAGTGGTTTACTGCACCAACACAAGTGCGAAAAGTGGTTTTTCAACACTAACACAAGTGCGAATAGTGGTTTTTCCACAGTAATACAAGTGCAAAAGTGGTTTCCTGCACCAACACAAGTGCGAAAAGTGGTTTTTCAACACTAACACAAGTGCGAAAAGTAGTTTTTCAACACTAACACAAGTGCAAAAAGTGGTTTTTCAACACTGTCACAAGTGCAAAAAGTGTTTTTTCCACACTAATACAAGTGCAAAAGTGGTTTCCTGCACCAACACAAGTGCGAAAAGTGGTTTTTCAACACTAACACAAGTGCGAATAGTGGTTTTTCCACAGTAATACAAGTGCAAAAGTGGTTTCCTGCACCAACACAAGTGCGAAAAGTGGTTTTTCAACACTAACACAAGTGCGAAAAGTGGTTTTTCAACACTATCACAAGTGCAAAAAGTGTTTTTTCCACACTAATACAAGTGCAAAAGTGGTTTCCTGCACCAACACAAGTGCGAAAAGTGGTTTTTCAACAATAACACAAGTGCGAAAAGTGGTTTGTCAACACTAACACAAGTGCGAAAAGTGGTTTTTCAACACTATCACAAGTGCAAAAAGTGTTTTTTCCACACTAATACAAGTGCAAAAGTGGTTTCCTGCACCAACACAAGTGTGAAAAGTGGTTTTTCAACACTAACACAAGAGCGAAAAGTGGTTTTTCAACACTAACACAAGTGCAAAAAGTGGTTTTTCAACACTATCACAAGTGCAAAAAGTGTTTTTTCCACACTAATACAAGTGCAAAAGTGGTTTCCTGCATCAACACAAGTGCGAAAAGTGGTTTTTCAACACTAACACAAGTGCGAAAAGTGGTTTTTCAACACTATCACAAGTGCAAAAAGTGTTTTTTCCACACTAATACAAGTGCAAAAGTGGTTTCCTGCACCAACACAAGTGCGAAAAGTGGTTTTTCAACACTATCACAAGTGCAAAAAGTGTTTTTTCCACACTAATACAAGTGCAAAAGTGGTTTCCTGCACCAACACAAGTGCGAAAAGTGGTTTTTCAACACTAACACAAGTACGAAAAGTGGTTTTTCAACACTAACACAAGTGCGAAAAGTGTTTTTTCCACACTAATACAAGTGCAAAAGTGGTTTCCTGCACCAACACAAGTGCGAAAAGTGCTTTTTCAACACTAACACAAGTGCGAAAAGTGGTTTTTCAACACTATCACAAGTGCAAAAAGTGTTTTTTCCACACTAATACAAGTGCAAAAGTGGTTTCCTGCACCAACACAAGTGCGAAAAGTGGTTTTTCAACACTAACACAAGTGCGAAAAGTTGTTTTTCAACACTAACACAAGTGCGAAAAGTGGTTTTTCAACACTATCACAAGTGCAAAAAGTGTTTTTTCCACACTAATACAAGTGCAAAAGTGGTTTTCTGCACCAACACAAGTGCGAAAAGTGGTTTTTCAACACTAACACAAGTGCGAAAAGTGGTTTTTCAACACTAACACAGGTGCGAAAAGTGGTTTTTCAACACTATCACAAGTGCAAAAAGTGTTTTTTCCACACTAATACTAGTGCAAAAGTGGTTTCCTGCACCAACACAAGTGCGAAAAGTGGTTTTTCAACACTAACACAAGTGCGAAAAGTGGTTTTTCAACACTAACACAAGTGCGAAAAGTGGTTTTTCCACACTAATACAAGTGCAAAAGTGGTTTCCTGCACCAACACAAGTGCGAAAAGTGGTTTTTCAACACTAACACAAGTGCGAAAAGTGGTTTTTCAACACTATCACAAGTGCAAAAAGTGTTTTTTCCACACTAATACAAGTGCAAAAGTGGTTTCCTGCACCAACACAAGTGCGAAAAGTGGTTTTTCAACACTAACACAAGTGCGAAAAGTGGTTTTTCAACACTAACACAAGTGCGAAAAGTGGTTTTTCCACACTAATACAAGTGCAAAAGCGGTTTCCTGCACCAACACAAGTGCGAAAAGTGGTTTTTCAACACTAACACAAGTGCAAAAAGTGGTTTTTCAACACTAACACAAGTGCGAAAAGTGGTTTTTCAACACTAACCCAAGTGCGAAAAGTGGTTTTTCCACACCAATACAAGTGCAAAAGTGGTTTCCTGCACCAACACAAGTGCGAAAAGTGGTTTTTCAACACTAACACAAGTGCGAAAAGTGGTTTTTCAACACTAACACAAGTGCGAAAAGTGGTTTTTCAACACTGTCACAAGTGCAAAAAGTGTTTTTTCCACACTAATACAAGTGCAAAAGTGGTTTCCTGCACCAACACAAGTGCGAAAAGTGGTTTTTCAACACTAACACAAGGGCGAATAGTGGTTTTTCCACAGTAATACAAGTGCAAAAGTGGTTTCCTGCACCAACACAAGTGCGAAAAGTGGTTTTTCAACACTAACACAAGTGCGAAAAGTGGTTTTTCAACACTAACACAAGTGCAAAAAGTGGTTTTTCAACACTGTCACAAGTGCAAAAAGTGTTTTTTCCACACTAATACAAGTGCAAAAGTGGTTTCCTGCACCAACACAAGTGCGAAAAGTGGTTTTTCAACACTAACACAAGTGCGAATAGTGGTTTTTCCACAGTAATACAAGTGCAAAAGTGGTTTCCTGCACCAACACAAGTGCGAAAAGTGGTTTTTCAACACTAACACAAGTGCGAAAAGTGGTTTTTCAACACTATCACAAGTGCAAAAAGTGTTTTTTCCACACTAATACAAGTGCAAAAGTGGTTTCCTGCACCAACAAAAGTGCGAAAAGTGGTTTTTCAACACTAACACAAGTGCGAAAAGTGGTTTTTCAACACTAACACAAGTGCGAAAAGTGGTTTTTCAACACTATCACAAGTGCAAAAAGTGTTTTTTCCACACTAATACAAGTGCAAAAGTGGTTTCCTGCACCAACACAAGTGCGAAAAGTGGTTTTTCAACACTAACACAAGTGCGAAAAGTGGTTTTTCAACACTAACACAAGTGCGAAAAGTGGTTTTTCCACACTAATACAAGTGCAAAAGCGGTTTCCTGCACCAACACAAGTGCGAAAAGTGGTTTTTCAACACTAACACAAGTGCAAAAAGTGGTTTTTCAACACTAACACAAGTGCGAAAAGTGGTTTTTCAACACTAACCCAAGTGCGAAAAGTGGTTTTTCCACACCAATACAAGTGCAAAAGTGGTTTCCTGCACCAACACAAGTGCGAAAAGTGGTTTTTCAACACTAACACAAGTGCGAAAAGTGGTTTTTCAACACTAACACAAGTGCGAAAAGTGGTTTTTCAACACTGTCACAAGTGCAAAAAGTGTTTTTTCCACACTAATAGAAGTGCAAAAGTGGTTTCCTGCACCAACACAAGTGCGAAAAGTGGTTTTTCAACACTAACACAAGTGCGAATAGTGGTTTTTCCACAGTAATACAAGTGCAAAAGTGGTTTCCTGCACCAACACAAGTGCGAAAAGTGGTTTTTCAACACTAACACAAGTGCGAAAAGTGGTTTTTCAACACTAACACAAGTGCAAAAAGTGGTTTTTCAACACTGTCACAAGTGCAAAAAGTGTTTTTTCCACACTAATACAAGTGCAAAAGTGGTTTCCTGCACCAACACAAGTGCGAAAAGTGGTTTTTCAACACTAACACAAGTGCGAATAGTGGTTTTTCCACAGTAATACAAGTGCAAAAGTGGTTTCCTGCACCAACACAAGTGCGAAAAGTGGTTTTTCAACACTAACACAAGTGCGAAAAGTGGTTTTTCAACACTATCACAAGTGCAAAAAGTGTTTTTTCCACACTAATACAAGTGCAAAAGTGGTTTCCTGCACCAACACAAGTGCGAAAAGTGGTTATTCAACAATAACACAAGTGCGAAAAGTGGTTTGTCAACACTAACACAAGTGCGAAAAGTGGTTTTTCCACACTAATACAAGTGCAAAAGCGGTTTCCTGCACCAACACAAGTGCGAAAAGTGGTTTTTCAACACTAACACAAGTGCAAAAAGTGGTTTTTCAACACTAACACAAGTGCGAAAAGTGGTTTTTCAACACTAACCCAAGTGCGAAAAGTGGTTTTTCCACACCAATACAAGTGCAAAAGTGGTTTCCTGCACCAACACAAGTGCGAAAAGTGGTTTTTCAACACTAACACAAGTGCGAAAAGTGGTTTTTCAACACTAACACAAGTGCGAAAAGTGGTTTTTCAACACTATCACAAGTGCAAAAAGTGTTTTTTCCACACTAATACAAGTGCAAAAGTGGTTTCCTGCACCAACACAAGTGTGAAAAGTGGTTTTTCAACACTAACACAAGTGCGAAAAGTGGTTTTTCAACACTATCACAAGTGCAAAAAGTGTTTTTTCCACACTAATACAAGTGCAAAAGTGGTTTCCTGCACCAACACAAGTGCGAAAAGTGGTTATTCAACAATAACACAAGTGCGAAAAGTGGTTTGTCAACACTAACACAAGTGCGAAAAGTGTTTTTTCCACACTAATACAAGTGCAAAAGTGGTTTCCTGCACCAACACAAGTGCGAAAAGTGGTTATTCAACAATAACACAAGTGCGAAAAGTGGTTTGTCAACACTAACACAAGTGCGAAAAGTGGTTTTTCCACACTAATACAAGTGCAAAAGCGGTTTCCTGCACCAACACAAGTGCGAAAAGTGGTTTTTCAACACTAACACAAGTGCAAAAAGTGGTTTTTCAACACTAACACAAGTGCGAAAAGTGGTTTTTCAACACTATCACAAGTGCAAAAAGTGTTTTTTCCACACTAATACAAGTGCAAAAGTGGTTTCCTGCACCAACACAAGTGTGAAAAGTGGTTTTTCAACACTAACACAAGTGCGAAAAGTGGTTTTTCAACACTAACACAAGTGCAAAAAGTGTTTTTTCCACACTAATACAAGTGCAAAAGTGGTTTCCTGCACCAACACAAGTGCGAAAATTGGTTTTTCAACACTAACACAAGTGCGAATAGTGGTTTTTCCACAGTAATACAAGTGCAAAAGTGGTTTCCTGCACCAACACAAGTGCGAAAAGTGGTTTTTCAACACTAACACAAGTGCGAAAAGTGGTTTTTCAACACTAACACAAGTGCAAAAAGTGGTTTTTCAACACTGTCACAAGTGCAAAAAGTGTTTTTTCCACACTAATACAAGTGCAAAAGTGGTTTCCTGCACCAACACAAGTGCGAAAAGTGGTTTTTCAACACTAACACAAGTGCGAATAGTGGTTTTTCCACAGTAATACAAGTGCAAAAGTGGTTTCCTGCACCAACACAAGTGCGAAAAGTGGTTTTTCAACACTAACACAAGTGCGAAAAGTGGTTTTTCAACACTATCACAAGTGCAAAAAGTGTTTTTTCCACACTAATACAAGTGCAAAAGTGGTTTCCTGCACCAACACAAGTGCGAAAAGTGGTTATTCAACAATAACACAAGTGCGAAAAGTGGTTTGTCAACACTAACACAAGTGCGAAAAGTGGTTTTTCAACACTATCACAAGTGCAAAAAGTGTTTTTTCCACACTAATACAAGTGCAAAAGTGGTTTCCTGCACCAACACAAGTGCGAAAAGTGGTTTTTCAACACTAACACAAGTGCGAAAAGTGGTTTTTCAACACTAACACAAGTGCGAAAAGTGGTTTTTCAACACTATCACAAGTGCAAAAAGTGTTTTTCCACACTAATACAAGTGCAAAAGTGGTTTCCTGCACCAACACAAGTGTGAAAAGTGGTTTTTCAACACTAACACAAGTGCGAAAAGTGGTTTTTCAACACTAACACAAGTGCAAAAAGTGGTTTTTCAACACTATCACAAGTGCAAAAAGTGTTTTTTCCACACTAATACAAGTGCAAAAGTGGTTTCCTGCATCAACACAAGTGCGAAAAGTGGTTTTTCAACACTAACACAAGTGCGAAAAGTGGTTTTTCAACACTATCACAAGTGCAAAAAGTGTTTTTTCCACACTAATACAAGTGCAAAAGTGGTTTCCTGCACCAACACAAGTGCGAAAAGTGGTTTTTCAACACTATCACAAGTGCAAAAAGTGTTTTTTCCACACTAATACAAGTGCAAAAGTGGTTTCCTGCACCAACACAAGTGCGAAAAGTGGTTTTTCAACACTAACACAAGTGCGAAAAGTGGTTTTTCAACACTAACACAAGTGCGAAAAGTGTTTTTTCCACACTAATACAAGTGCAAAAGTGGTTTCCTGCACCAACACAAGTGCGAAAAGTGCTTTTTCAACACTAACACAAGTGCGAAAAGTGGTTTTTCAACACTATCACAAGTGCAAAAAGTGTTTTTTCCACACTAATACAAGTGCAAAAGTGGTTTCCTGCACCAACACAAGTGCGAAAAGTGGTTTTTCAACACTAACACAAGTGCGAAAAGTTGTTTTTCAACACTAACACAAGTGCGAAAAGTGGTTTTTCAACACTATCACAAGTGCAAAAAGTGTTTTTTCCACACTAATAGAAGTGCAAAAGTGGTTTTCTGCACCAACACAAGTGCGAAAAGTGGTTTTTCAACACTAACACAAGTGCGAAAAGTGGTTTTTCAACACTAACACAGGTGCGAAAAGTGGTTTTTCAACACTATCACAAGTGCAAAAAGTGTTTTTTCCACACTAATACAAGTGAAAAAGTGGTTTCCTGCACCAACACAAGTGCGAAAAGTGGTTTTTCAACACTAACACAAGTGCAAAAAGTGGTTTTTCAACACTAACACAAGTGCGAAAAGTGGTTTTTCCACACTAATACAAGTGCAAAAGTGGTTTCCTGCACCAACACAAGTGCGAAAAGTGGTTTTTCAACACTAACACAAGTGCGAAAAGTGGTTTTTCAACACTATCACAAGTGCAAAAAGTGTTTTTTCCACACTAATACAAGTGCAAAAGTGGTTTACTGCACCAACACAAGTGCGAAAAGTGGTTTTTCAACACTAACACAAGTGCGAAAAGTGGTTTTTCAACACTAACACAAGTGCGAAAAGTGGTTTTTCCACACTAATACAAGTGCAAAAGCGGTTTCCTGCACCAACACAAGTGCGAAAAGCGGTTTCCTGCACCAACACAAGTGCGAAAAGTGGTTTTTCAACACTAACACAAGTGCAAAAAGTGGTTTTTCAACACTAACACAAGTGCGAAAATTGGTTTTTCAACACTAACCCAAGTGCGAAAAGTGGTTTTTCCACACCAATACAAGTGCAAAAGTGGTTTCCTGCACCAACACAAGTGCGAAAAGTGGTTTTTCAACACTAACACAAGTGCGAAAAGTGGTTTTTCAACACTAACACAAGTGCGAAAAGTGGTTTTTCAACACTATCACAAGTGCAAAAAGTGTTTTTTCCACACTAATACAAGTGCAAAAGTGGTTTCCTGCACCAACACAAGTGCGAAAAGTGGTTTTTCAACACTATCACAAGTGCAAAAAGTGTTTTTTCCACACTAATACAAGTGCAAAAGTGGTTTCCTGCACCAACACAAGTGCGAAAAGTGGTTTTTCAACACTAACACAAGTGCAAAAAGTGGTTTTTCAACACTAACACAAGTGCGAAAAGTGTTTTTTCCACACTAATACAAGTGCAAAAGTGGTTTCCTGCACCAACACAAGTGTGAAAAGTGCTTTTTCAACACTAACACAAGTGCGAAAAGTGGTTTTTCAACACTATCACAAGTGCAAAAAGTGTTTCTTCCACACTAATACAAGTGCAAAAGTGGTTTCCTGCACCAACACAAGTGCGAAAAGTGGTTTTTCAACAATAACACAAGTGCGAAAAGTGGTTTTTCAACACTAACACAAGTGCGAAAAGTGGTTTTTCAACACTATCACAAGTGCAAAAAGTGTTTTTTCCACACTAATACAAGTGCAAAAGTGGTTTCCTGCACCAACACAAGTGCGAAAAGTGGTTTTTCAACACTAACACAAGTGTGAAAAGTGGTTTTTCAACACTAACACAAGTGCGAAAAGTGGTTTTTCAACACTATCACAAGTGCAAAAAGTGTTTTTTCCACACTAATACAAGTGCAAAAGTGGTTTCCTGCACCAACACAAGTGTGAAAAGTGGTTTTTCAACACTAACACAAGTGCGAAAAGTGGTTTTTCAACACTAACACAAGTGCAAAAAGTGGTTTTTCAACACTATCACAAGTGCAAAAAGTGTTTTTTCCACACTAATACAAGTGCAAAAGTGGTTTCCTGCACCAACACAAGTGCGAAAAGTGGTTTTTCAACACTAACACAAGTGCGAAAAGTGGTTTTTCAACACTATCACAAGTGCAAAAAGTGTTTTTTCCACACTAATACAAGTGCAAAAGTGGTTTCCTGCACCAACACAAGTGCGAAAAGTGGTTTTTCAACACTAACACAAGTGCGAAAAGTGGTTTTTCAACACTAACACAAGTGCGAAAAGTGTTTTTTCCACACTAATACAAGTGCAAAAGTGGTTTCCTGCACCAACACAAGTGCGAAAAGTGCTTTTTCAACACTAACACAAGTGCGAAAAGTGGTTTTTCAACACTATCACAAGTGCAAAAAGTGTTTTTTCCACACTAATACAAGTGCAAAAGTGGTTTCCTGCACCAACACAAGTGCGAAAAGTGGTTTTTCAACACTAACACAAGTGCGAAAATTTGATTTTCAACACTAACACAAGTGCGAAAAGTGGTTTTTCAACACTATCACAAGTGCAAAAAGTGTTTTTTCCACACTAATACAAGTGCAAAAGTGGTTTTCTGCACCAACACAAGTGCGAAAAGTGGTTTTTCAACACTAACACAAGTGCGAAAAGTGGTTTTTCAACACTAACACAGGTGCGAAAAGTGGTTTTTCAACACTATCACAAGTGCAAAAAGTGTTTTTTCCACACTAATACAAGTGCAAAAGTGGTTTCCTGCACCAACACAAGTGCGAAATGTGGTTTTTCAACACTAACACAAGTGCAAAAAGTGGTTTTTCAACACTAACACAAGTGCGAAAAGTGGTTTTTCCACACTAATACAAGTGCAAAAGTGGTTTCCTGCACCAACACATGTGCGAAAAGTGGTTTTTCAACACTAACACAAGTGCGAAAAGTGGTTTTTCAACACTATCACAAGTGCAAAAAGTGTTTTTTCCACACTAATACAAGTGCAAAAGTGGTTTCCTGCACCAACACAAGTGCGAAAAGTGGTTTTTCAACACTAACACAAGTGCGAAAAGTGGTTTTTCAACACTAACACAAGTGCGAAAAGTGCTTTTTCCACACTAATACAAGTGCAAAAGCGGTTTCCTGCACCAACACAAGTGCGAAAAGTGGTTTGTCAACACTAACACAAGTGCGAAAAGTGGTTTTTCCACACTAATACAAGTGCAAAAGCGGTTTCCTGCACCAACACAAGTGCGAAAAGTGGTTTTTCAACACTAACACAAGTGCAAAAAGTGGTTTTTCAACACTAACACAAGTGCGAAAAGTGGTTTTTCAACACTAACCCAAGTGCGAAAAGTGGTTTTTCCACACCAATACAAGTGCAAAAGTGGTTTCCTGCACCAACACAAGTGCGAAAAGTGGTTTTTCAACACTAACACAAGTGCGAAAAGTGGTTTTTCAACACTAACACAAGTGCGAAAAGTGGTTTTTCAACACTATCACAAGTGCAAAAAGTGTTTTTTCCACACTAATACAAGTGCAAAAGTGGTTTCCTGCACCAACACAAGTGTGAAAAGTGGTTTTTCAACACTAACACAAGTGCGAAAAGTGGTTTTTCAACACTATCACAAGTGCAAAAAGTGTTTTTTCCACACTAATACAAGTGCAAAAGTGGTTTCCTGCACCAACACAAGTGCGAAAAGTGGTTATTCAACAATAACACAAGTGCGAAAAGTGGTTTGTCAACACTAACACAAGTGCGAAAAGTGTTTTTTCCACACTAATACAAGTGCAAAAGTGGTTTCCTGCACCAACACAAGTGCGAAAAGTGGTTATTCAACAATAACACAAGTGCGAAAAGTGGTTTGTCAACACTAACACAAGTGCGAAAAGTGGTTTTTCCACACTAATACAAGTGCAAAAGCGGTTTCCTGCACCAACACAAGTGCGAAAAGTGGTTTTTCAACACTAACACAAGTGCAAAAAGTGGTTTTTCAACACTAACACAAGTGCGAAAAGTGGTTTTTCAACACTAACCCAAGTGCGAAAAGTGGTTTTTCCACACCAATACAAGTGCAAAAGTGGTTTCCTGCACCAACACAAGTGCGAAAAGTGGTTTTTCAACACTAACACAAGTGCGAAAAGTGGTTTTTCAACACTAACACAAGTGCGAAAAGTGGTTTTTCAACACTATCACAAGTGCAAAAAGTGTTTTTTCCACACTAATACAAGTGCAAAAGTGGTTTCCTGCACCAACACAAGTGTGAAAAGTGGTTTTTCAACACTAACACAAGTGCGAAAAGTGGTTTTTCAACACTAACACAAGTGCAAAAAGTGTTTTTTCCACACTAATACAAGTGCAAAAGTGGTTTCCTGCACCAACACAAGTGCGAAAATTGGTTTTTCAACACTAACACAAGTGCGAATAGTGGTTTTTCCACAGTAATACAAGTGCAAAAGTGGTTTCCTGCACCAACACAAGTGCGAAAAGTGGTTTTTCAACACTAACACAAGTGCGAAAAGTGGTTTTTCAACACTAACACAAGTGCAAAAAGTGGTTTTTCAACACTGTCACAAGTGCAAAAAGTGTTTTTTCCACACTAATACAAGTGCAAAAGTGGTTTCCTGCACCAACACAAGTGCGAAAAGTGGTTTTTCAACACTAACACAAGTGCGAATAGTGGTTTTTCCACAGTAATACAAGTGCAAAAGTGGTTTCCTGCACCAACACAAGTGCGAAAAGTGGTTTTTCAACACTAACACAAGTGCGAAAAGTGGTTTTTCAACACTATCACAAGTGCAAAAAGTGTTTTTTCCACACTAATACAAGTGCAAAAGTGGTTTCCTGCACCAACACAAGTGCGAAAAGTGGTTATTCAACAATAACACAAGTGCGAAAAGTGGTTTGTCAACACTAACACAAGTGCGAAAAGTGGTTTTTCAACACTATCACAAGTGCAAAAAGTGTTTTTTCCACACTAATACAAGTGCAAAAGTGGTTTCCTGCACCAACACAAGTGCGAAAAGTGGTTTTTCAACACTAACACAAGTGCGAAAAGTGGTTTTTCAACACTAACACAGGTGCGAAAAGTGGTTTTTCAACACTATCACAAGTGCAAAAAGTGTTTTTTCCACACTAATACAAGTGAAAAAGTGGTTTCCTGCACCAACACAAGTGCGAAAAGTGGTTTTTCAACACTAACACAAGTGCAAAAAGTGGTTTTTCAACACTAACACAAGTGCGAAAAGTGGTTTTTCCACACTAATACAAGTGCAAAAGTGGTTTCCTGCACCAACACAAGTGCGAAAAGTGGTTTTTCAACACTAACACAAGTGCGAAAAGTGGTTTTTCAACACTATCACAAGTGCAAAAAGTGTTTTTTCCACACTAATACAAGTGCAAAAGTGGTTTACTGCACCAACACAAGTGCGAAAAGTGGTTTTTCAACACTAACACAAGTGCGAAAAGTGGTTTTTCAACACTAACACAAGTGCGAAAAGTGGTTTTTCCACACTAATACAAGTGCAAAAGCGGTTTCCTGCACCAACACAAGTGCGAAAAGTGGTTTTTCAACACTAACACAAGTGCAAAAAGTGGTTTTTCAACACTAACACAAGTGCGAAAATTGGTTTTTCAACACTAACCCAAGTGCGAAAAGTGGTTTTTCCACACCAATACAAGTGCAAAAGTGGTTTCCTGCACCAACACAAGTGCGAAAAGTGGTTTTTCAACACTAACACAAGTGCGAAAAGTGGTTTTTCAACACTAACACAAGTGCGAAAAGTGGTTTTTCAACACTATCACAAGTGCAAAAAGTGTTTTTTCCACACTAATACAAGTGCAAAAGTGGTTTCCTGCACCAACACAAGTGCGAAAAGTGGTTTTTCAACACTATCACAAGTGCAAAAAGTGTTTTTTCCACACT
>NW_027619306.1:0-46515 GCF_964187855.1 Myxine glutinosa
TGCTCATATTACCTCCCCTCCAATAACCACCATTGACCTCATATTACCTCCCCTCCAATAACCACCATTGACCTCATATTACCTCCCCTCCAATAACCACCATTGACCTCATATTACCTCCCCTCCAATAACCGCCATTGACCATGGGCTTTGAGTCGGAGAAGAAAGGCGTGGTCTCCACCTCGTCAGAGGGGAGGAGGGGCGCGGCCGCCCGTCGTCATCCAGGGCGGAGCCCGAGGGTCGCGCGACCAACCAGGGCCGAGGTGGGCACCCCCGATGGGCGTGTCCAAAGCGCCGGGGCGTAATCGCTGGAGGCGCTATAAAAGGCGCAAAACGGAAGTGGTCAAGGAGAGAGAGAAGGGTTGTTGAGAGAGAAGAGTTGGTTGCAGGAGTTGGTTGCAAGGTTGTTGGTTGCGGAAGTTGGTTGCAAAAGGAGTCGGTGGTCAGTTGGTTGCGGTGAGGAGTCGGTGGTGAGGAGTGAGAGAAACACGACAGAGCTGAGGGTTTGGACCAGACAAGTCCGGGGAACGCAGCGGACGGCGGCCGCAGCAGCCAGACCACCCAACCGCCAAAGGGGGCCTGAACGGCGGTTTGGAGCAGGGCCGAAGAGGAACGGCGGCTGCTGAACGCGCCGGTTGTGCTGCATGACCCCCCTTGGACCTCCCTCCCCCTCCAGCCATCCACATCCTGCCATTTCAGCAATTCCCCGCGTGAGTCAGCGTTTTGTTTGTTCTGTCCCTGGGTATTTAATTAAGTCTGTAGGTAAGCTAAATTTGCACTGTGTCACCTGCGTCTTGTGCTTGTAAATAAACGTAATTGTTTCTTTTTGCTTGTGTGTAAATAGTAGGAATAAATGTAGTAGTATTTCAAACCTTTTTGTTTTCCTTTTTCCTCTTGCATTGCGTCGTTTCTGTCTTTTCCCTCATTGAGCAGCTAGGGTGCGATACGGCCAAAGTCTGGGTGAATCGGGTGAGTTTTGTTAGGTCGCGGTTTTACACCACCGCTCGGTCTATAACATCTTAACCGCGATCTGTAACAATTGGTGTCAGGAGTGGGATTCGAGGCCCGAACCAAATTTTTAAAACGAAAAAAAAAAAAAAAATTGGTCAAAATTTGGAGCGGACGAAATTTGTTTTGTTTTATAAAGTAAAACCCGAATTTTGAAATCGCGCCATGGCTGTTCAAGGCGACGGGATGCCGGTGGGAGAGATAGAGGGGTTAGAAGTAACCCAGGACTTCGGGGAAGAAAGGGAGGAGGAAAATGGCAATGTGGTTGCGGGAATATCAGGCGCGCAAAATGGCGCGCTCGCGCACGTGGTTGAAGGGTCCCAAAATAGCGGCGCCGCGGAGGGCGAGCCCGCGGTGGCGGCTGGGGACGCTGGGCAAACCGGGTTTGACCTCAGATTATTCTTGACCCAACTGAATGCAAAAATGGATAGGATGGGGGGCCAAATGGGGGTAATGGGAAACCAAATGGGGGTAATGGGGAACTGGATGGATGCTCAGGGTGAGCAATTGTGGGTAATGAGGGACGAAGTAAGGGGTACCGGTGAGGGATTAGACAAGAAATTTGGGAAGTTAGACAATAATTTTGAGGAATTAGACAAGAAATTTGGGAAGTTAGACAATAATTTTGAGGGGTTAGACAACGGGATAAAAGAGGTAAAGAATGGGTTAACGGGGGTGGAAAACAGAATGGCTGCCCAGGAGAATCAGTTAGAGGGGGTGAAAAATGGGTTAACGGGGGTGGAAAACAGAATGGCTGCCCAGGAGAATCAGTTAGAGGGGGTGAAAAATGGGTTAATGGGGTTAGAAAATAGGATGGAGGACAAATTGCGGGAAATAGGGGAACAATCCGCCCGGGAAATCGAACAGATGGGGAACCAGATGGAGGAAATACGACGAGGGGTGAGTGAGGAGGTCTCGGGGCTACGCGAGGAGGTAAAGCGAGGCGAAAAGCGTATAGAGAAAGAGGTGAGAAATAATACGGCAAAGTTACAGGGGGGAATAGAAGATCTGACGAAAGGAGTAGAACAGCTGACAGTGGGACAAAAAGAACTAGCGGACCAAGTGGAAAAGAACACTGCAATCATCGGGGGTTTAAAAGCAACACAAAAGGACATAAAAAATGAATTAATAGCGACACAAAAGGAATGTCAAATGGTACATGAGGGATTGACGAAGAGGTTGGAAGAGGTGACAGAAGTAATGGAGACGAAGGACCGGGAGGTAAGGACGCACATAGAAACGGTTAAAGTAGCGATGGAGGAAGAAATCGAGGGGGCGCACCGGGAGCTGAAGGAGGTAAAGGAAAAATTAGAGGAGGTGGAAGAAGGGGTGAGTGAAATTAAGAAGAGACGGAGGGAAGCTAAGAGGGAGATAAAGGAGGAAGTCATGGAATATGTACAAGGTCTGTGTTCAAATCATGATGCGGTGCTCACTGACCAAATAAAAAGTTTGCAGGTGGCAGAGGAGGTGCGACGAGGTACGGAGGTGAGTGGCAATGTACATGATGTGAGGGGAGATTCAGTCGGCTTGAGGGGTGGTGTAGACCCGGGTGTTCGTGAGGGACCAATGGTAAGAGGTATGACTGGTCCGGAGTGTATGGACAGAGGAGGTGTGCAAGGAGGGTTGGCTATGGGGAGTGAGGGGGGTGCTGGTGAGCAAGGCTGTGGGGGTATGGCGTGGGTAGCGGGTTGCGGAGGGGCGACCCAGGCATCGACACCAGGAGGAGTAGTGTTTGGAGGGACGGGGGACGCGCGGGAGCCCCCCGGGAATAGCGCACTGTGGGAGCCCGAACGGTTTGGTCCCGCGTTGATCCCGCAAGGAGTGACGCGCGGGGTCCGACCTTCGGGCGCCCACAAGGTCCCACTCGCGCCGTATGACGGCAAGAGTGATTTGAGGGCGTACCTGGCGCAGTTTGAGTACGTGTGTAAAGGCAACGGTTGGAATCCGGACGAAGGTGGAGTACACCTGGTGGGGGCACTGCGCGGTGCGGCGGCGGAGGTGCTGACGGCTTTACCACCGAGTGCTCTCACCCTGTCAGCCCTCCGTGCGGCATTAATTAATCGGTTCGGCATTGAACAGCAAAGCGAGCTTGTTAAAGCCCAACTTGCGCAGCGAAAACGCAAGCCCCAGGAGACCATCGGGGAACTTGCTCACGATATTCGCCGCGCGGTCGGGATTGCACACGCGGACATGGCAGCGAGTTCCCAGGAGAGCCTGGCGCTGGATCACTTTATTCAGGCCCTTCCGGATCTGGAGCTCCGGCAAGAGCTCGCCATGTGGCGCCCGCAAACCATGAGTCAGGCGGCCGACGCTGCAGCCCGTTGGGAAGCAGCGAGGCCCCTGGCCCGGGGAGGCGAGCGCCATGCAGTGGCGGTGCGTCAGATGGGGCCCGTGATGGGGGGCGGCCCCCCAAGGGGGCCCGCCCCCGACGGGGGCCCTGACCTGGAGAGCATGGTCCGGAGGTTAGTGGATCGGCGCCTGGCGGGACCTGGACCATGGCAGGCGGCCCCAGCGGTGGCACCCGGTAGTCCCCGACAGAGTACCCCAATTCGGACATACAGGGGGGGGAATTTGGAATACCGGAGGCAAGCACCTTACCAGGTGAGGTGCTATAATTGTGCTCGGATGGGTCACCGTGCATGGGAGTGTCGAGCTCCGCGCCGGGACGTTCCCCGCCAGCCGATGCCCTCAACTCCGCCCAGTATCGATCGGCCTAGCCGACCTCAGACACCCCCCCGCCAGGGCCCGGGAAACTAGAACGTGCCGGGCATGCAGGGCGGTGTTCGGCAGTAGAGGATGGGGAGAAGCCCTCGTTGACGCGACAGGTCATTCCTTGTGGCCGAATTGGGACGGGTAGTTTGACAATTCGGTGCAAAATTGCCGGTGTGGGGGTAGACGCCGTGGTGGACACGGGAGCCAGCGCCACGATCATCAGCCCCGTGGTCCTTAATTCGAGTGCAGACGGCTGGGGTAAAATCCAGCGTCTGGAAAATCATAGTTTGCAGTTGGCTACCGGGGCAACGGCTCCGATCATAGGGCGTGGTTTTGTGACCCTCAAGTTGGGATCGGTGAAGCAAGAGATAGAGGTTTGGGTGGCGGAGGTGTGCGACCCATGCTTAATAGGGTTGGATTTGTTGACTGCCAGCGGTTGTAAAATCGACTTGAGTCGGGGGATCCTGCGATGGGGAGTGGAAGAACTACCATTGGAGGGGGTGAGCACGGCCGAGAGGGTGGAGCTGGAGGCTCCTGAGGCCGTGACCATCCCTCCGGGGGCCGAGACCATAGTGCCGGCCCGATGGTCAGCTCGCCCGACATGGCAGGAATCCTGCGGCCTGGTCGAACCGGTGGCAGCGCTATCCATACCTGGTTTAATCGTGGGCCGTACCCTTGTAAAAACGGACGGGCCGGTGGTGGCCGTCCGAGTAATTAATCTTAGCACAGAACCACGCACTATAGTGAGGGGCACGAAGGTAGCTGGCTGCACCCCAGTTAGAGAAGTCGTGTCAGTGATGGGCGAGAACGTCCAGCCGAGCCGGCCCCAGGGGGAGCCTTCAATAAGTTCTAGGAATTGGCCCGATCCCATTTGCGAGATGGTAAATCGTAGTAGTGTAGAGTTGGGAGGTACCCAGAGGGAGGCCTTACACAAACTAGTTGGGTCCCATTTGGACCTCTTCTCCTTGTCCACCGAGGATATTGGACGTACGGGCCTGGTGAAACATCAGATCCACACCGGTGAGGCCCGGCCTATTCGTCAGGCCGCCCGACGGCTCCCTTGGAGCAAGAGGGCGGAAGCTGACGAGCAGGTTTAAAAAATGCTCGACGCAGGTGTGATCGAGCCCTCGGGAAGTCCTTGGATGTCACCTGTTGTGCTGGTCAAAAAGAAAGATGGGACCACGCGGTTCTGCGTGGACTATCGCCAGCTAAACAACGTGACACTCAAGGACTCATATCCCCTGCCAAGGATTGATGACACCCTCGATGCCGTTGCGGGCTCAAATTGGTTCTCAACTTTGGACCTCAAGAGTGGGTATTGGCAGGTGGAGATGGATAGGGCAGGGAAGGAGAAAACGGCATTTTCCACAGGTAAGGGACTGTATCAGTTTACTGTGATGCCGTTTGATTTGTGTAACGCCCCCGCCACCTTTGAAAGATTGATGGAGCATGTACTGGGCGGCATGCCATGGCAATCATGCCTGGTGTACCTGGATGACGTCCTGGTACATGCCCAAACGTTCCCCCAGGCAGTAGCTAATTTGGACCAGGTGTTCGGGTGCCTCAGACAGGCAGGGTTGAAGCTGAACCCGAGTAAGTGCACTTTGTTTGCAAGAGAGGTGGCCTATTTAGGTCACGTGATCGGCCGCGAGGGGGTAAAAACGGACCCAGACAAAATTAAAGCGGTAGAGGAGTGGCCCGCACCACGTACCATCAAGGAGGTGCGGGGATTTTTGGGACTCTGCTCCTACTACCGGCGCTTTGTGGCGAAATTTGCGGAGTTGGCCCGTCCCCTCCACCGGCTTACGGAGAAGGGGACGCGATTTAATTGGACACGGGAGTGCCACGAGGCCTTCCAAAAATTGAAGGGGTGTCTAACATCCGCACCCCTTCTAGCTTACCCCACTAGCAACGGGGCATTTACCCTGGACACGGATGCGAGCCAGGAAGGATTGGGCGCAGTTTTGTCTCAGACACAGGAGGGCGTGGAGAGAGTGATTGGTTATTATAGTCGGGCCTTAAGTAGGCCCGAGCGAAATTATTGCGTCACTCGCAAAGAGTTATTGGCCATGCTGGCTGCCATGAACCATTTCCACCCGTACCTGTATGGGCGGAAATTTTTGGTTAGAACTGACCATTCCTCCTTGCAATGGCTCCTTCGGTTCAAGGAACCGGAGGGCCAAATTGCAAGGTGGTTGGAAAAGTTGCAGCAGTACGATTTTGATGTGGCCCATAGGGCCGGGAAGGCCCATGGTAATGCGGACGCACTCTCTCGGCGTCCTTGTCTGGGGGAAAACTGTAAATTTTGTGCGAGACACGAGGAGAGGGAGCAATTGGGCGATTCCGCCCCGATTCTCGTCGTCCGGGCAACCCGGGTGAGAGGGCCAATTTTTCCACTAACCGCGGACGAGGAATTTGGAGAGTTGGCTTGGAGCACGGCCCAGCAGGAGGATCCTGTTCTGGGGCCGGTGTTCCAATGGGTCAAATTGGGGCAAAGACCAAAGGGGGAAGAGGTCACCCCCCTCGGGGCGCAAACAAAGGCGTATTGGGCTCAGTGGCAGACCCTGGAATTGAAAGGCAACATCTTGTATCGCAAGTGGGTGGAGGTTCCCTCTGATAGAACTTCCTGGCTGGTGATAGTCCCTGACAAATTCAAGAACGTCATATTGCAACAGGTGCATGGTACCCGCTCCGGCGGCCATTTGGGCAGGACAAAGACAATATCTCGGGTCCGCCGGAGGTTCTATTGGGTGAATATGGGGCGCGACATACAGGACTTGTGTCGGAGATGCGACGCCTGTTCTGCCAAAAAGGGACCAGCACGGAGGATGAGGGCCCCCCTTCAATTACATCAGGTGGGGGCCCCCCTTGAGCGGGTGGCTATGGATATTCTAGGACCGCTGCCCCGCACCCGCCAAGGTAATAAGTATATCCTAGTTGTAATGGACTATTTCACCAAGTGGCCGGAGGCCTATGCCCTCCCCAACCAAGAAGCAGGGGTGGTAGCACAGGCCTTCGTAGAAGGATTTGTATGTCGGCACGGGATTCCACAGGAGCTGCACACCAATCAGGGTCGAAATTTTGAAAGTCAATTACTAAAAGATGTGTGCAGACTCCTGTCAATTCGGAAAACCAGGACCACGCCCTTGCGGCCACAATCTGACGGGATGGTGGAAAGGTTCAATCGAACATTGATCCAACAACTGGCATTGTTCACCACCACCCGTCAGGATGACTGGGACGAACATCTCCCGTACCTGTTGATGGCCTACCGAACTAGCCAGCACGGGGCCACCGCATGCAGTCCAGCGTTGCTTATGTATGGGCGGGAGTTACGGGCTCCCGCCGACTTGCTATGCGGTCCCGTGCCAGACACCACGGACACACCGCCGAGGGAGGGGTACGCACGTCACCTGGAGGAAGGCATGGAGCGGGTCCATGCCTTCGCCCGCCGCCAGCTCCATCTGGCGGGGGCCAAGATGAAGCGCAGGTACGACGACCGGAGCCAGGGGAGTCAATACGCTCCGGGGATGAAGATTTGGTTCTTTAATCCCCGGAGGCGGAAGGGAAGGTGCCCAAAACTCACCTCCCCCTGGCAAGGCCCGGGAGTCGTCCTGTCGCAAATCTGTGACGTGGTCATTAAGATCAAAATGGGGCCACGGACCCCCCCTCGGATCGTCCATGCCGACCGGATAAGACCTTATGCCGGCGAGCAGGCGCCCTCATGGATCGCCTCGGCTCTAGATGCCGAGGCAGGACCCAGTACCTCTTGCGACGGGGGCTCGTAGCGTCAGAGGACTGGGGGGATGGTAGTGAGAGAT
Organism: Myxine glutinosa; assembly: GCF_964187855.1. Classification (NCBI taxonomy): domain Eukaryota; kingdom Metazoa; phylum Chordata; class Myxini; order Myxiniformes; family Myxinidae; genus Myxine; species Myxine glutinosa. The sequence goes on from NW_027619306.1 coordinate 7,542, forward strand.
GCCCCGCTGTGGTGGGATGGCAACTCTGTCATCCCTCACAAAGTGGGGCAAATGCGCACTAGTTTATGGGGTTGATGGCAGTGAAAACTAGCCCGGGTGGGTTAGGTTATATTGTTAGGGATCTAGAGATGACATTAGGTAACGTTAAGATTAGTTAGTGACTGATACCTGTAGTGGGGACGCAGGTAGTTTAGTGTGGATGATAATGACGTGGAAGCGCAATAGTTTAAAGGGGCGACTGGGAAGCGCAAGTTTCAGAGGGGAGTAGTTAGCTGAGATGATGCCGTGCGTGTGAGGATTGAACAGGTGAGAATGGAACAGGTGTGATTGCACAGGTGTGCAACTGAACAGGTGTGTGGAGCAGTGTATGAGGGAGTAGTGGTGATTGTGTGTTGTGTTGACCAACTGGTCCAGGAAGAGGAGAAGGGTGCAGGTGGCACCAGGTGAGATTGCACAGGTGTGCAACGACAGGTGAATGGAGGACAGGTGTATGGAATAAATGGTATGGAGTATTGGAATGGATGGTCGTGGAGTGGGTATGGTGGAAATTGTGGAGTGGAGTGGATGGTGCGAAGGTGTGAATGGGGGAAGAGTGGACCCCCATCACGGATACCCGGGGCGGGTAGTGCAAGTGTTAGGTAGAGGGTATAGGTAAATTGTGGTTGGATATTGGCATCTGTGGTGCGAGGTGAAAGAATGATGTTTGGATGGGTGCATTAGTGTTGTGGAAATGGCTGGGCGTGTAGCCTGTTAGTGTGTGTAGTTGGTTTGGGCACTCCACCACTGTAAGGATGTCGGCCAGGTGAGGCCGCAGGTGGGCTCTCGGAGCCGGTAGTAGTTGTTGTGGATGGGGCCCGAGGATCCGGAGGACGGACCCGGGTAGCCCAGTGCCAGATGGCACCATGGGGTGACAGAGCCAGGAGAGGGGCTGCCCCCAGTTAGATAGGTTAGGGTGAGGAGCGAGGTAAGCTCGGGTGGCAACTACAGTGGTGGAGGTGTGCAGGTGGGTAGACCTGTTGGGAGAGCTACACGTCGCGGCCCAGAAATTGTGCGAGGGCACCGGGAGATGAATCGGGGGAGTGAGACCCCAAATTGAGAAGCACCACAGTTTGGTCAATGGGGATTGGTTGTTAGAACCCATAGTGTAAGTGGCCAATGGATTGGCAGGGAAAGACCCCGGGTAGTGTAAAGTGTGTTAAAGTCATTTAGAGGATAGTTAGGATGAAGGATCTCCTCGCACCATCTGCACCCACTCACCTGAGGTGACAGGTAACTCCACACCATGCCATGTTTTATTATTTTTTATTGTGCAAATGTTTGGAATGTGAGACGCATCATGACGTGGGTGTGACATTGTGCGTGATTCCATCTCTCCCTCCTTATGAGGATTGATGATGAATTTGGTGATGGCAAATTTTGGATAGAGGGATTGTGGTGACGAATTTGGTATAGAGGAAATATGGGGAAGACGTGACAGTAGTGACAAATTTGTAAATGTGTAGATTTTTGTACATATGGGGTGAGGGCAAGGGTAGGTGACAGGGGGGTGACGTACGGTAGGGACGAGCTTTCTCACTTCGCCCTCCGTACGCATTTCGCCTTGCATTGCCTTATTGATGTGTACCCTTGTGACCTTACCCCTCGCTCATTTGTCTATCCCCTTTTGTCTCCCACATGACCTGTGCGCCATTGGGTGCCGAGGGGAGCGTGCGTGGGTCGGCCATTGTGCGCCCGAAATTCCCAGAACCAGCTGTCTGCATCGATGCACCACATTATGGACCACATGTTTGTGGCCGAGCACCACGTATGGACCCCATGGGTTGGGGCATGGCCCCTCTGCTGGAACCGGCCATGAGGGCCCGAAATCTTGCTGGTGGACCTTGGCCACAGGGCACCGATGCCCCACAGGTGAACTACACTAGTCGGCCCTGTGGGCCATAAATAAAGTAAAAATGGACACGTTGGGTGCATTTCATTTTATACTCAAATAGGCCGCCAGTAAGAAAATGAAAGGAAATGACAACATCTGGAAGAAAATAATAACCAGCAGAGGGAGCCGAAGAGCAAGAGATCACCTGCAGGGTTAGGGGTTGTTGGATTTATTTTATTGATGAACAGTGGTGACTGCACTGATTGGTGCTTGAGGGTGTGTTGGTGCGTTTTTGGGTGCTTTTAATGGTGCGTCGATGCAGAGCAGACTGTCTCCCCCCCAGAAAGAACAATTACAGGTCCTGGGTTAGTTTTGTAAATAAAAATAGCGTCAATTGTAAATAATGCTCCCCACCGTCAGTGTATAGTTTGAAGACCATTCCGCAATTCGGTTAACTGTGGGCGTAAGTCTGTTAGGCAGGGTGCAATGGAGCAGCGGGACACATTTATTTATGGTTTAAAACTGTCGCACTCAGGGTCAGGTTAAAAATAGAGGGAACTACACCTACGTGTCACACTAAATAAAAGTTGTAGGCCCGGGACGTGCCTAAGAGGAGGAGGGTGCAGTGTTGCGGAGATGAGGACTGTATTTTTTTTTGATTATGTGTATTGTGGTAAATTGGTGTGAATTATTATTATTGTTGTTGTTATTCTGTGCCTCCTGCCTCCGGAGCTGTGTAAAGATCAAAAGGGCGTCCCATAGTCCACAAGCATACACGTCAGCCAATCATAGAATATCCATGTTCGATAGTTATATCTTATTCTGTGTTTTAGGATAAGGCTGTGTCTCCCATTAATTGAAATACTCCATTGCACCAGTGAAAGAGAATAGACCCCCTTTCCTTCCCATCCCCAAAAATCTCCCTTTCCCTCCCCTCCAAAAAAAACCTCCATTGACCTCATATTACATCCCCTCTCGTCATTGCCGAGCCTCGATTGCTCATATTACCTCCCCTCCAATAACCACCATTGACCTCATATTACCTCCCCTCCAATAACCACCATTGACCTCATATTACCTCCCCTCCAATAACCACCATTGACCTCATATTACCTCCCCTCCAATAACCGCCATTGACCATGGGCTTTGAGTCGGAGAAGAAAGGCGTGTCTCCACCTCGTCAGAGGGGAGGAGGGGCGCGGCCGCCCGTCGTCATCCAGGGCGGAGCCCGAGGGTCGCGCGACCAACCAGGGCCGAGGTGGGCACCCCCGATGGGCGTGTCCAAAGCGCCGGGGGCGTAATCGCTGGAGGCGCTATAAAAGGCGCAAAACGGAAGTGGTCAAGGAGAGAGAGAAGGGTTGTTGAGAGAGAAGAGTTGGTTGCAGGAGTTGGTTGCAAGGTTGTTGGTTGCGGAAGTTGGTTGCAAAAGGAGTCGGTGGTCAGTTGGTTGCGGTGAGGAGTCGGTGGTGAGGAGTGAGAGAAACACGACAGAGCTGAGGGTTTGGACCAGACAAGTCCGGGGAACGCAGCGGACGGCGGCCGCAGCAGCCAGACCACCCAACCGCCAAAGGGGGCCTGAACGGCGGTTTGGAGCAGGGCCGAAGAGGAACGGCGGCTGCTGAACGCGCCGGTTGTGCTGCATGACCCCCCTTGGACCTCCCTCCCCCTCCAGCCATCCACATCCTGCCATTTCAGCAATTCCCCGCGTGAGTCAGCGTTTTGTTTGTTCTGTCCCTGGGTATTTAATTAAGTCTGTAGGTAAGCTAAATTTGCACTGTGTCACCTGCGTCTTGTGCTTGTAAATAAACGTAATTGTTTCTTTTTGCTTGTGTGTAAATAGTAGGAATAAATGTAGTAGTATTTCAAACCTTTTTGTTTTCCTTTTTCCTCTTGCATTGCGTCGTTTCTGTCTTTTCCCTCATTGAGCAGCTAGGGTGCGATACGGCCAAAGTCTGGGTGAATCGGGTGAGTTTTGTTAGGTCGCGGTTTTACACCACCGCTCGGTCTATAACATCTTAACCGCGATCTGTAACAATATATATATATATATATGTATATGTATATATATATATATATATATATATATATATATATATATATGTATATATATATGTATATATAAATATAAATCGGGATTTAAACTTAATTCAAAAATTGATCCAGACATCTATTCTCTTTCAAACATTCAAACCGACAGAGGTAGTTATTTATCACAGCATCTGTAGAATTTTCACCCTTTTACTCATATATATATATAGAGGAAGAGGAAGAGGAACGACAGATGCGCTCTTTATTGTGAGGCAGTTGCAGGAGAAGTACATGGAGAGGAGGAAGAAGTTGTTTCTTGGGTTTGTTGATCTGGAGAAAGCATTCGATTGGGTTCCACGCGAAGTATTGACATTGACAAGGAAATGTTGAGTTGGATCTTGGAGACGGCCTGAAGCTGGAAGGAGGAATGGTTGATCAGAGTTGTGATGGCAATGTACAAAAGAGCACGCACAGCTGTAAGGACGAAGGACGGGAACAGTGGTGAGTTTGAGGTGAAGGTGGGAGTGCATCAGGGGTCAGTACTAAGCCCACTACTATTTGTAGCTGTGATGGAGGTGCTGGCTCAGACCGTAAAGGAGGGTTTACCGTGGGAGTTGTTGTATGCAGATGATCTGGTGTTGATTGCAGAAAGTATGGATGGACTGAAGGAAAAGATGAACAAGTGGAAGGAATGTATGGAGACAAAAGGTCTGAAGGTGAATATAGGAAAGACGAAGGTGATGGCAAGTGGTAAAGCATGTGGTGAGGTGGAAAGAACTGGGAAGTGGCCATGTGCTGTGTGCAGGAAGGGTGTCGGAGTGAACTCCATTCAATGTACAATGTGTGCTGAGTGGGTTCATCAAAAATGTAGTGGTCTGAGAGGGTCATTAACCAGTGTGGCAGCTACATTCAAATGTAAGGTGTGCACAGAGGGAGCTGCAGATGGAGGAAATGTTGAGTTGGATCTTGGACACGGCTTGAAGCTGGAAGGTGTGAAAACATTTTGCTACCTCGGAGACATGCTGAATGGAGAAGGTGGATCAGACTCGGCAACGGTTGCTCGAGTGAGATGTGCATGGAAGAAGTTTCGGGAACTGAGTGATGTGCTGATGAGGAGGGGAGTGTCGTTGAAGCTGAAGGGAAAGGTGTATGCTGCATGTGTGAGAAGTGTTATTATTTATGGGAGCGAGACATGGGTCATGAATGTAGAGCAGCAACGAAGGCTGGAAAGGGTGGAAATGCGAATGGTTCGGTGGATGTGCGGAATGTCGTTCAGAGAGAGGAAGACAAATGATGAATTGCGAAAGATGATGGGAATATTGCCTGTGATTGATGCTGTGAAGAGGAACAGGTTGAGATGGTTTGGTCATGTGTTAAGGAAGGATGAAAGTGACTGGTTGAGAAGAGTGATGGAAATGAATGTAGAAGGAAGTAGAGGACGGGGAAGACCGAGAAAGACTTGGCTAAAGATGGTGGAAGAAGAAATGCGGGCAAGGGGGTTAATAAGGAGAGATGCAGAAAATAGGGCAAAATGGAGAAGATTGTCATGGGGACCGCAAGGCTAACCCCCGCTCTAGCAGGGAAAATGGGCTTAAAATGCATGTTGTTGTTGTTGTACTCATATATATATATATATATACTCAACTCCGTTTCGCTGTTATTTGGTGGAGCAAAAAGTCAACTGCGCTTTATAGATATATATATATATATATATATATATATATACATATATATATATATATATATGTATATATATATATATATATATATATATATATATACGTATATATATATATATATATATATATATGACAAGTAATAAATAAATTTAAGGGCCTTATATTTATTATAGAAGGAGGGGTGGAGAGAGATACAGCAGAGGTTCCATATGTACAAATCACAAGTTAATTTTGATTTTTATTTATTTCGCCCTTCCACAAATTGTTCTGCTATTTTTAAAGTATTTATTTCAATTAATTTTTGATTCCGCCATATAGAATTGTATCACATGTGTGTGCAACATTTCGTTGTTTACTTCAAAGTTAATTATGTCATGATTATTGTCAGTGTAGTGAAGGTCATTTGGTGCATTATTCGTGCACCCAATTCTATTCGCTCAATTTACTTATCTTCAAAATATTTTACAATGAACATAATTGAATTTAACATTTCCTGCATCCCTATATAATTAGCTTATATCATTTCACATATCAGCAATGACCATGCAAACTTCGTGAAGCAAAGCAAATTTGTTGTCCTCTCTTCTGGTGCAATGAAGGGTTAGCGTTTAACGCCCAAAAATTAAACACGAGTTTATATTTGAACTTTCACTTTGGAAAAGCAAGAACTTCAAAACAAGATTTTGTTGTGCAATAAGCACAGCATTGAGGTTCACGCTGGTGTGCAGTTGATGAAAGGTGAAGGTTTATGATAATTTTTCGTGCACGCGTTTATAATAATTTGAGTTCCTTTCAAGAAACTTTGATGCAGGTGGAGGCCATTTGGCATTCTGGACTTTACCTTCGGCACATTATAACAAGCGGAAATATGTGGTGAACACCTCACATCCAGGTTTAGGAGGACTCTGTCGATATCGTGTTCATGTCGTTGAATAAAAGCCTTTTGAATCGACTTGAATCTGCATTCTTTTGAAGACAATACATGGCGACGAGGAGAAACTTTCAGAGAAAACTTTAATTGCTTGTGGCACCCTTCCAATTTGTGGAATTCTACGACTTGGCCTGTTATTTCAAAATGGAATCCATGATGACGTTGTATGGCTGTATCGATTAATTCCACACCCATTGAGGAGACACTTATTCTGAACTTTTGTAGTACTACTCCAAAGCGAATGGTATCTCGGATGAGAAACAGATGAAAGCAGTTCTACTGTATGTGGTGTGGAGACATTCACTTTGTTGAAAAAGTTCCCCATGCCTCGGCCAAGGTCCACCAGGGAACTAAAATATTCGGAACTCGTGGAAGCGTGAATAGAAGAGGTCAATGCAACCCAACCCCGACGGTTATTGTTCAATATTTACTTTTCTATATGAACTGGCAGACAACGGGACAGTCAACTTCTGAACTTATTGCTGATCTCAAGAAACTCTCTCACGTTTGCGAGTTCGGAGATGTACTTGCCATGTTGCGGGCCCTGTTCATCGTTGGCATTGTGGACGATCGCATATGTCGATGCCCGTTGGCTGAACAGACATTGAAATTCAAGACAGTCAAGGACAGGGCCATCGCCATGGAAAGTGTGGATAAAAGCGTTGCTGACATCACCATCACCGGCTCTTCATCTGGTCAGGATCAGACCAACGCCTCTGTCAAACGTGATGATGACGCTTCATCACAGCACCAGAAAGAGATACCCACATGTCTATAATCAATATATTATGGTAGCAACTTAGGTAATCACTGTGATGGTAAGGTTTTACCACATGAATGTTTCTACAAAGATGTCACATGCCACCTTATCAAAATAGTGGCTGTAATCGCTCCAGCTTCTCTCCTGCAAACACAATACAAGGAGAAAGCAGGTGGTATAAAGAGACATCTCCTCAGCTCAGATGTACACTGCATGACCAAAAGTATGCGGACACCCCTTCTAATTAGTGGATTCGGCTGTTTCAGCCACACCCATTGCTGACAGGTATATATAATCGAGCACACAGCCATGCAATCTCCATAGACAAACATTGGCAGTATAATGGGCCGTACTGAAGAGCTCAGTGACATTCAGCGTGGCACCGTCATAGGATGCCACCTTTCCAACAAGTCAGTTCGTCAAATTTCTGCCCTGCTGGAGCTGCCCGGTCAACTGTAAGTGCTGTTATTGTGAAGTGGAAACGTCTAGGAGCAACAACAGCTCAGCCACGAAGTGGTCGGCCACACAAGCTCACAGAACGGGATCGCCAAGTGCTGAAGCGCGTAGTGCGTAAGAATAGTCTATCCTCGGTTGCAAAACTCACTACCTTAAACACTCACTACCCCATGGAGAATATTTTTTTTGATAACGCAGATGTCATAGGTCACATGGTATGGTAGCCATGTTGGATTAAAGGAACAAATTTGGATATATCTTTTTCTCTAAAAAATGCTCAACTTAAAAAAAAAAATTAAACTTGGCATATATCATCAACTCCCTATGGAGTATGTAAGGTGACAATGTTGACATCATCAGCAACAGGTATTCCAGCCATAAGTGGTTGAATTGAAATCATTTTCCAAAAAATCTGAAACATCATTTATAATTTTATATGATGTACGACCCGATGTGAGTGAAGAATTTAACTTATGACGTCATCGGTCACGTGTCTGGTGGCCATGTTGGATTGAAAATAATTTTTTTGGGTAATCTCAAAGCTAAAAGGGGAAGATGTAATGTTGCGTTAAACCTTACTGTTGGAATATTATAACAACCAGAAATATGTGGTGAACATATCACTTCCAAATTGAGGTCGACTCCGTTGATATCGTGCATTCATGCTGTTGAACAGAAGCCTTTTGAATTGTCGTTCTTTTGAAGAACCAATACACTACTATTGTAAATGTATGGCTGTTTGTCTGTGCTCTATCCTTTTGAATGATGAGCGTCAAGCAAGGAAGCCACACACACACGTACCATTGTTAGTCTTTGGAATGGCTCGGCCATGGTTCGAACCGCTGACATCCCATACTCAGAGAGGATGCTCCAACCATTACGTCTGGCAAATAGCACGTTTAGGAAGAGCACTGTATTGATCAATTTATTTGAAGTTAATCTTCCAAAATCTAAATGGAAGGATGGCTTATGGCTGCATTTCTGGGCCCAAGGGAACGGCGAGACGAATCAGAGTTCTAAAATAATCTCTGACCGTGACATGGTAAGGAAGTTTTAAAAATGTGTTTGGATAGGTTAGAGCAAAAAAGAGGAAGTACAAGAAGCCTTCACGAGTTGCTGCAAAGCATGACATATAATGCTGAGTGCCTGACTGAGCATTTCATGACTGAACAGCAGTCTTAAGTTATCAAAATTACAAATGCTCAATCGCAATAATAACCTTAATGCTCATCATGCAGTAATGGCAACAAATAAAGTGAGTAGATGATGCTTAAATTAGGTTGCAAAAGTGTTTATTAATTTCTAACCCCCATCTCCCTCACTCTAACCCCCATGTAAAGTGATGCAGCCAATGGATCATTAATAACTACTTAAAGTCAATCTCAATTATAAGGCTTGCCTTTGATTTATATTTTGGATTGCAGTTTATATTAATTACCCAGCGGATATAAATATATTCTAAGACAGACTGGGTATAGCATTCATCATAACAAAGGCCCAAAGCTAATTCGATTGAGAAATGAGGAAAGCATACCATGGTGCAGGCACTTACAGCCATGGAAGGTTTCTGTCTTGACGAAGTCGAGCCATAAAAGAATGTCCAGTATCCATCAGACCAGATTTAAAAATCATGGACGTTGATGTCACTGCATTCATCCATATCATTAAAACGCTTATTTCTGAAGTTTGTAATCGGAACTTCTCCCCAGCTGTTGCTCCTGTCGCCCTAAGATATGTGTGATACTATGTAGTTATGACTAACCCTTCCATATAAGCATACCTATGTCTCCAAATGTCTATAGGTGTGGAATAAAAGCTGAAAATCAGTGAAAAGTTTTGAATAACCCGCGCCATTTTGTTTTACGCACAGTGAGACGCTGCACTTGATACCGAGGAGAAGAAGAAGACGTCCCGATGTGTGCCGGACGCGCAGCGACTCGAGAGGCATGCTACGCCTTTTAATACAAATATAAGTGCGATCAGAAATGAAAGCGATATTCAGGAGATCCACCAGAATGAATGTTGGTGCCAACTGACACAATTATTTTGAAAGGAAGCGGAAAGGAAGAGGAAGGGCAAGTTAGTTTGTATGAACATAAACACCATTTATGCCCGTGATTTTCACGGGTTACCACTAACACCGATTACTTCATACTACTTCTCGGAGAGAGTTTTAAACATAAACGGCAGATTGCATCACTTAATCAGTAATATTGTCACACCTTTGACAAAAAGTGTGCAATAGGGTTAAAAATTAACTGAAGAAAAGACAGAAAATGTATTCATGTCAATAATATAGTGGCTAAGATACCCACAGGTTGGATGTTTTAATCTGAAGTGTCTATCTCTCAGTTCATTCTGTAATGTTGTCGATTACAACTACAAAAACAAGAAAGAGCAATCAGAGATTGCAAACCCTCGCCAGGATGTGTTTCAGTGTTTTTTAAGGCTTTTGTGTTAACACAAATATGGCGGCCGAACCACGTAACCGATGACATCATTTTTTTTTTCTCCACCAATTTATACCCAGATTGTGCTCAAGAAATTTCATCTTGATCAGATGAAGTTTTGTACTTAGCGAATTATGACGTCATAATGGAGGCACCTATTACATCATCATTAACATGTTATTTCACATGAGAGTTCTTTACAATGAGCCATGTCTCAATTTTTTCTGTACAGCGCTTTTGGAGATATAGAGGTGCAAATTTTTTCGGTTTTTCCAAGATGGCGGCCGAATCATGTGACCTATGACATTACAATTATCATTTAAAAAAATTATGCAGGTGGAATTGCATCTATGGTGAAAATTTCCTGTCAATCGGACCAACGGTTGCAGAGAAAATCATATTCATTCTGTGCGGACAAACAGACAGACAAACGGACTCAAATGCAATACCTTCTCCTCAGGCGAGGGTAATTAGAAAGCATCTGAAAATGCAAAGCTCGCCACGTCCGCTTTGCCTTCTGACTTCTTCTTCATCTTCCGTGTGCTAAACATGACGAAAACAGCTAAAAAAAAAAAAATACAAGAAAAATTGATGATTTTAGGCGACCTTGACCTGTTGACCTCCGGAGCAAGCTTCAGTGACCCAACATGCAAAACCTGCTCAAATTTGAAGTCAATCAGATGGAAATTGACGATTTTGTGACCTTGACCGTTTGGCCTCAAAACAATCCGCTTCTAGAGATTTATTGGTGAACCAATTCAGTGACCCAATATGCAAATTCTTAAAATTTCAGGTCAATCGGATGAAAATTGATGATTTTATGCAGCCTTGATCTTTGACCTTTTGATCTAAAAAACAAACAAAACAATGGGCTTCTAGCTTTGATTTGTGAGCCAATTCAGTGACTCAATATGCAAATTATGAAATTTTCAAGTAAATTGGATGAAAATTGATGAGTTTATGCGACATTGATCTTCGTCAAACTTTCAGAGGTTTATCAGTGAGTGCCTGGGAGTGTTTTAGGCAAAAAAACAATTTCTGAAATTACAAAGTTCATTTTTTTGGATTAAAAAAATAAAATAATAATAATAATAATAATAATAATAATAATAATAATAATCGCTCAATTGTGCCGAAGCCTTTTTCCAATTAATGACAGTTATATACAAGTACACTTTCACATAAATAAATACAAAACAATCACCAGACATTTCAACACAAATAAATCAAACAATTCCAGAAGTGTACGAAGTTGGTAGCACAGCTTCTTCTTCTTCCTGATCTGCATCCCACTTAACTCAGAAACGTGATGAACGGCACATTCACCAGCATATATTCAACGAAAAGGTGATGAAACCACTTCCACTCCCCCCCCACTCCCTCTCCTCCCCCCTCCCCCCCTCCCCGCAACGCCGGGTACTCCTGCTAGTAGATTGCTAAATGTTGTGTTTTGTTTATATTTTTTATGACTCGTTGTCAAACGTATTTTATTTTTTTCAGATGATTTCAGGTGATTTACATAAACCAATTCATCATCATGCCTCAAAAGTATAAAACTCACCCCAACAATTTCTGTTACGTTTGTGGCTGTTCGCAACTACATTACAGCTGCGTACAATCAAGATGGATCTTCAGAAAACTTTCTGGTTAGACTTCAGCTGTCCACTCGGTGACCAAGATGAGGTGTACCGCTTGTTTGAATGGATTAGGTGACTGGTTGAACCAAAGGAAAACGTTGATGCCATGCAGACTACCCATGATTTGGAGGGAGCTGAGGGACCATCATGGCGATTGTTACTTTTGCAATGTTAACATAACTATATTCTCCATGACAAACAAGCATAAGCTCGTTTATCAGAACCTGGACTCCACGCACAGACTGATCCTTCACGATGGCAAGTTGCAGATTCCAGTCCGGTACCTCCACAACATGGACTCGATTATTTAGAAGACGAAATGGATGGAATATCGAGAAAGGTGAGATTGGAGGAGATCCAGGTCCTTCAAGCGATCTTGACTACACACCTGATGAAGAGAAATCAGAGCCTGATACGTCTACCCAAGATAAGGTGAATGACCTCATTAGAGACTCCCTCTACATCATCTATATAATAATAGCGTAAGGACTCGACTTTGTTATCCCTTTTACGCCGCACCCAGTGACCCAATGCCCATGGCACTAATGGATTTACGATCTACGAACCGCGCTCTTTGTTTATCACGTACAGCCATACTCGAAAAATCTGAATTAGCTGACGTTGGGGCCCAAAAGCATCCGATTAACTGCCGATACGACGCCATCTTATGACGCCATCGTATTGGCGTCTGCTGGGCGAAGGCGAAGCGAGCCGTCCGCTGATTGGACAGTCGAGTGGTGTGAACATGGGTGGTGTGAACCAAATGGTCTTTTTATTCCCTTGAACATTTTAAATTAGGATATATAAGGAAACGCCTTTATCGTCATTTTAATAAAGTTAAATGGAGTGACGTTGCGATACTCGGGGTGCGTTGCATAAATCCTCGTAACTCAGAGAGGTGTAGCAGGTGGCGAGACGTAAGGAAGCTTAAAGATAACGAGCTGAAACAGACGAACGATATGTCAATCCCTTTCTACACCGAACGACAATAAAAGTATGAGAGCGGGAAGGCATGGCCTGAGCACTTCGAGCAGCGAGGACTGATTGGACTTAACTTAAAGAGAAAAAATTGGAGCTTAATGGAAGAAGAAGATCCCATGAGCGCTCCCCTATGCCATCCATAATGGTACACTCTATCCATACACCACATCCTCCCTTCCGTGGATGTTCCACGGGTTTCGGCTAGTCTATATAATAATAGTGCAAGGACTCGACTTTGTTATCCCTTTTACGCCACACCCAGTGACCCGATGCCCACGGCACTAATGGATTTACGATCTACGAACCGCGCTCTTTGTTTATCACGTACAGCCATACTCGAAAAATCTGAATTACTCGACGTTGGGGCCCAAAAGCATCCGATTAACCGCCGATACGACGCCATCTTATTGGCGTCTGCTGGGTGAAGGCGAAGCAAGCCGTCCGCTGATTGGACAGTCGAAGGCGACAGCAAGCCGTCCACTGAGTGGACAATCCTGAGCATGCATTTGTGCCGGTGTCGTCGATCGCGGTGTACGCTAACCTCATCAGGTGGGTTTACCATAATTTCTTCCAACCGCGCTCTTTGTTTATCACGTACAGCCATACTCGAAAAATCTGAATCTGAATTAGTCGACTTTGGGGCCCAAAAGCATCCGATTAACTGCCGATACGACGCCATCTTATTGGCGTCTGCTGGGTGAAGGCGAAGCAAGCCGTCCGCTGATTGGACAGGCGAAGGCGAAAGCAAGCCGTCCACTGAGTGGACAATCCAGAGCATGCATTTGTGCCGGTGTCGTCGATCGCGGTGTACGCTAACCTACAGCGAACTCAGTTTCCTGTTCGCCTGGCATATTCAATGACCATAAATAAAGCCCAGGGCCAAACATTCCGTAAAGTGGGTATCTATTTGCCTGCTCCTGTCTTCTCCCACGGCCAGTTATATGTGGCATGTTCAAGAGCACGGTCGTTCAAAGATGTGTATATCAAGGTTGATAATACGAGTATGCAAGGAGTCGTCAGAGGCTTGACTATTACCCCAAACATTGTTTATCCAGAAGTGTTAAAATAATTTCAACCTCTGATATTGCGTTCATTGTATTATACTAGGGCGTGCCCGTACTATATATATATCTAAAATTATATCCCCCCCCCCTCTATTTGCATGAAATGGTTTGGTCCATTCGCAAAGCCAAAGCGAACGGCTTGCGAGTACGGTGACAATCCCCCCCCTCTATTTACATGAAATGGTTTGGTCTATTCGCAAAGCCAAAGCGAACGGCTTGCGAGTACGGTGACAATCCCCCCCCCTCTATTTACATGAAATGGTTTGGTCCAAAGCGAACGGCTTGCGGAGTTTGGTAAATAAATCGCCATAGCTCGGTAACTACTTCTCCGATTAATATGAAACCTTGAAAAGGCACATCCTCAGGTCCCCAGCAATATACCTGGCAAGTTTCAAGTATATCGGACCCGTGGTTGTCGAGAAACAGCGGTCACAGACAAACACACAGACATACACACAGACATACAGAGATTACTGGAATTATAGATAGATTCCTACTGCTCTGCCTTGACATTGACGCTTACCAATGCGCCAGTATGGGGCTAATTCCAGTCGATTTACTAATCCGTTCATTTTTTTAAAGTCTATGGTTCTACTGCTGTTCCTTTCCATTGACACATACCACTGCGCCAGTGTGGCCAGAGTGCTGCTATGCCGATTCCTATTACGAATCCATTCATTTTTCAAAAGTATATCGTAGCGTTGTCATTTAAGTAGATTGCAATAAATACGTTGTTCATATACGCACTCTTCATTGTCATATTTCTTCCTAACTCTTACTCGGACAAGCAAATCCCCTATGCCATCCATAATGGTACACTCTATCCATACACCACATCCTCCCTTCCGTGGATGTTCCACGGGTTTCGGCTAGTCTACATGAAAGAGGCATTGGAGACTTGATTCCCTCTTGGAAGAGAAAGCAAAACTTCTCACCTCAAGACTCAAGCAGAAACACTTACTTGAGAAGAACGTCCTAGTGTGTCACTATCGATAACGAAAACCATGATTTGGTGACATTCTTTACAGTAGACAATCCACTCTGCCATTGCCTCAATATCATTGGACATTTCAGGAGAATGTCACAGGTACACATAACATCTATCTGACTTGCGCCTCTTCATAGACTCCTCACAGCGAAGCTTGAAAGCGGTTCTTCTGCATAACGGGTCCCCATACACACCCTTAGGCTCGCTTTGTAATGCTGTGAACAAAGGTTGGTACATCATGGGTAATGAAGGCTGTGGTCATTTTTACCCTGCGCTCAAGAAGCGAAAAGCATGGTTAGGCATTCCGTTGCGTACATGCGTACCTACATCAGCATTTTTAAAATTCATTTTATCGGCAACCGTTGGTCCAATTGACACGAAATTTTACCAGAGGAGCTCCTCTGCCTGTTTAATTTCTTGTGTTCATAATTATGATGTCATACGTCATGTGGTATGGACGCCATCTTTGCATCTCTATAGCTCTGAAACCACTCCATGGAAAAAATTGAGACCTGGCTCTTTGTCAAGTACTCACCATGGGGAATACGATATGTTAATGATGTCATCAGTGCCTTTGTTATGACGTCATAACTCGACAAGTATAATGCTTCATCCGATCAGTATGAATTTTATTTCCTCTGCAATTGTTGGTCTTATTGACACGAAATTTTCACTGTCGGGGCACTTCCTCCTGTAGAATATTTTAATGATAATTATGACGACATAGGTCACGTGGTGCAGGTGCCATCATGGCAAAACCGAAAAACGTTGCACCTCTATATCTCCAAAACCACTCCATGGAAAAAATTGAAACGTGGCTCATTGTAATGAACTGGGGAATAAGTGTTGTCAACTATGACGTCATTGGTGCCGTAATTAACCTTTCATCACCAGCAAACCTTTCATCCTCCTCATCCTTCCCTTTCTTGGAACTCTTCTGCAACATCAGAAACACTATCGACTGCTCTCCCTACCTCCCCCTCTCATCCTTCATCTTACCCTACTCCTCCCCTCCCCTGTCCTGTACCCGATGCTCCCCCTCTCTCTTCATTAACGGTATGGACCTCAAACATCCGGGGCCTTCGCTCAAACCTGACTGATCTCTCCATACAGGTTGCTTCTGACAATCCAGACTTGATCTGCTTAACAGAGACTTTCCTCCTTCAAGATGTCTCTGATTCCTTAATATCTCTTCCTGGTTACTCCCTCCTCCGGTATGATAGACCTGAGCCTCGGCCTGGTGGTGGGGTGGCTATCTTTGTCAAAAACTCTCTTCCTCACTCTCCTTGCACTGCTCTCTTTCCTCCTCACCCGCAGGAGTACCTCTGGTTACGGCTTCCTCTCCGCTCCCACCTTTTGTTCATATGTGTTCTGTACCGTCCCCCAAACAGTGATGACTCCATCTACATTTCACTGTCTGACAACATGGACCAACTTCTATCCACTCATCCCAACTCTCTCTTCCTCATATGTGGTGACTTCAACTGTCATCATGCCACCTGGTTGGGTGTGGGTTCCTCTCTCACTAGTCATGGCATCTCAGCAAAGGACTTCTGTGACTCACTGGGATTGACACAATCTGTCAATTTCCCGACCCGGATCTCAGCCAATGGAGTATCTTCTCTTCTAGACTTGGTTATGACAAACTTCCCTGCTAATGTCTGCTGCTCTTCTTCTGCTCCAATCGGTTCTTCTGATCATGTGCTTGTCAAAGTGGACATCTCTCTGGCCATTCTCAGAGAGCCTCCTCAGCGTCGTCGAGTCTGGCATTTCACTCAGGCCGACTGGGACGGTCTTCAAGCAGCCATCAATCGTCTGGATTGGTCTCCCATCTCCACTGCCGCTGACATCAATTCTTCCTGGGAATTCTTCCAAAGCAAACTGATCTCTCTCATGCACAGATTTATCCCATCTCGCCTTCAATTGTCTTACCCTTCCTCCCGTCCATGGTACACTGAATCTTGTGGTGAGGCAGTTGCCCTGAAACAACTTGCCTTTGCCTCTTGGAAGGCTAATCCAACTGAAGGAAATCTCAGTTCCTTCCACCAAGCTCGGAACAAGTGTGTGTCTACCCTCAGGAGTGCCAGGAAGCACTATCTCTCCTCACTCAAGAATGAACTCTCAAACCTGTCTCCTTCCTCCAAATCCTGGTGGCGTCTGGTCAAATCCGTTTCTGGTGTTTGTTCCCCCTCCATCCCCTCCCTTACCTCAAATGGCCACACAGTTGACATCGCACGTGACAAAGCCGAATGCCTCAACTCTGTGTTTGCCTCGAAATCCTTAGTCCCAAACCCATCTCTCTCTGTTCCCTCCTTTCCCAGTCGAACCCAACTGCTCCTGGACTCTGTGTCCTTCTCTCCTGACAAGGTGGAGGAGTTTTTGTCAAACCTCGACTCTGATTCTGCAACTGGACCAGACGGCATCAGCCCACGGGTCCTAAAATCCTGCTCTGCCGCTCTATCTCACCCTCTCTCTGTTCTTTTCACCCTATCTTTTGCTCAAGGTCATCTGCCAGCATCCTGGAAATCAGCTAACATTACCGCTTTACACAAAAAAGGTGCAAAAACAGATCCTTGCAACTACAGACCAATCAGCCTGCTCCCAATTATCAGCAAAGTCATGGAATCCATCATTGCTTCGGATATGAAATCTTTCCTCTTCTCCAATGGCTTGATCTCTGATCATCAATTTGGTTTCAGACCAGGTCACTCTACTCTGGACATGCTGCTTCTGCTGTCTCAACAATGGATGGAGGTCCTCAATGCCAAACAGGAAATCAGAGCTGTCTCCCTTGACATATCAAGAGCCTTTGATACGGTCTGGCACCCAGCTCTGCTCACCAAACTCTCCTCCTATGGTATCCATGGAAATCTCCATGCATGGCTTGCGGACTTCCTCTCTGGTCGTAGTCAACGTGTGGCCCTGAATGGATTTCTCTCATCTCCCCTTCCTGTTCAGGCTGGAGTTCCCCAAGGAAGTGTGCTGGGCCCTGTGCTTTTTCTGGTCTTTATCAATGATCTCTCTGACTCTCTGGAAAATCCTCTCTATCTCTTTGCTGATGACTCCACTCTCTGCCGCTCCATTCCTCTTCCCTCAGATCGGCAGTCTGCAGCCTCCTCACTCTCTGAAGACCTGGACAAAATCACAGACTGGTCAAACAAGTGGAACATGTCTTTCAATCCTGCCAAATCTCACTCTCTTACTATGTCTCTCCGAAAAGATCGACTGGACAACCCTCCCATCTACTTTCTCAACAATCCTCTCCAAGAAGTTCTGTCACTCAAGCTTTTGGGTCTCACTATCTGCCATGATCTTTCTTGGGAAAACCACATTTCCAAGCTGGCCTCCAAAGCCAGTCGCCGACTGGGCATCCTCCGTCGTGCGAAGTCCTTCCTCGGCACACCTGAGCTCCTCACCACATACAAGGCTTTCATCCGCAGCTCTATGGAATACTGTTCTCCCCTATGGGCTGGTGCTCCTGCCTCACACCTGGCTCGGCTTCACGCTGTTGAATCCAAAGCTTTCAAAATCATTGGAATCTCCCGCGATGAAGCTATCTCTGAGGGCCTTTCACTCACTCACCGCAGGCAGGTAGGTGGTCTTTCTGTCTTCTACCGACTCCTCTCCGGCCTTGCTCCCCCAGCTCTCTCTGTGCTCTGTCCCCCAAATATTCCTACAGGTCGCACAAGATCTGCCAGCAACCCTCTGATGGTTAAACTGCCGAAATCTCGGCTCTCTGCTCACCTTCACTCTTTCATTCCTCTTTTCTCCCGCCTGTGGAACAAACTCCCACACTCCCTTCAATCCCTCTCCTCCCTCCAGGTCTTTAAAACAGCTGTTCACCACCATCTCTTATCTTCCCCCATCCATAACCTTGATCTTTTCTACCCCCACTAATTCACCCCAGATCCACCTTGTTTGAAATTCCAACTTATTTCCTGGAAATCCTGGCAGTGTCCATATGTTTATACCTCTCCCACCCCCCCCCCCCCTTCACATGCCTCCCCCCCTTCACATGCCTCCCCCCCAAAGCCCTCTCCCTCCCACAGATCTCTCGATGTCTCCATGTCTCTCGGTCCCTGCTCTCAAATGTTGTGTTTGTGTCCTTCCCCCTCTCTCCCCATCTTGTCTACCGCTCCCGATGTTATTTGTTTTATGTGTCTGTTTGTCTTTCTGTGTGATTAATGTTCGCTCTTTCACGAGCCTCGATCTTGTATACAAAAAAAAAAAAAAAAAAAAAAAAAAAAATTATGACATCATAATTCGGCATGGACAACGCTTAGTCGGATCAATTTGAAATTTCTTGAGCATGATATACGCAACAATTATATTAGAGAATATAAATTTATGATGTTATTGCTCGAGTGGTCTGGCAGCCATTTTGGATCAAAGGAAAAAAACGTTCAAAAACAGAAGAGTTGGCTCGTACCAAGTTGAACGTGCAGTGTAAGTATTCTATGAATACCATCTAGTTTACATTTGCATCTAAATTTCTTTCCTGAAAACCTTGGTGAAGGGTGAGTGACAAGCAGCGGGAACGCCTCTATCAAGACATTCAGGCAATGGAAAATTTATACCAAGGTTTCTGGAACAAAAGTATGCTGGCATACTAGTGCTGTATGTTGTATCACGACAATCTGGACAAAGTTTACAAAATCAAATCGTACTCACAACCCAGCAGTACTCTGTTAAGCAACTGACAAATGTCCTGATTTTTCATGGAAAGACTTGGAATGAGAGCGCTGCCCAGTCTGAAACTGTATTTGGAGGCCAGATTTGCAAAGTGTTTGGCAAAGCCTCACTGTCATATTTGCAAAGAATATGATAGTGAGGCTTTAGAGTACAAGAGATTGAACGTCTTCCAGAAGCGGGTTATGGAAATAGATATGTGGATTATTTGAAGATCCATCAGACGTGACAGGGGGCAAATTAAAGATTTGCCAGGACTGAAAGTCATGCTCTATTTATCAAATCAGCATGTAATCAATTCCAGATTACCAAAACAAGGAAGGAGCTGCAGTTTGCCTAGCAGAGTGATGGGGGTACTATATGATATAATGTAAATTCATCTGGAACAAAGAAGGTTTTCCAAAACATTAGAATCATTGTTTATGCATATGAGGATCAAGACGGGACCCAAGATGTCACAGCCTCCCCCGGGAGAGGACAGGAGAGTTCCATTGATAGTAGAATGTTGATTGTGGGTGTGATGGGAGTCAGAAAGCCAGATATCAAGGTAGCCAGGAATACAGGGCATGGGCAGCGTGCTCGGCAAGCAGAACCTGAAACCAGACTGCGTCAAATGACCGAGATATGTCCAGGGAGATGGTTCTGACATGTTGTTTGAGATTTAGGGCCACCAACCATTGCTAAGAGGGAAGATTCAGTAAGGCCATAATTGAGTGATGCAATGGAATCCAAAGTGATGGTTAGAGAACAGGCTTTTCAAGAAGATGAATGACTTGACACCAGCAGCAATGGTGGATACCGTCAAAGATCTACAATAATTTCATCAAGCAATGATTTTAATGCCGGTGTGTGCCCCGGTATGTAATAGGTACACTGTATCCCTGCGTGTCGTAAGAGGCGACTAACGGGTTAGCGTCAGGAAGGGCATCCGGCCATAAAAACATTGCCTCAAAAAGAGAACCATGGTGATTGTCACAGGGCCCGGAAGGCTAACCCTGCTCTAGCAGGGAAAATGGCCTTAAAAAAAACCAAAAAAAAAACCACCTTTAGAGGCCATTTTTCCCCGCAAAGCGGGGGTTGGCATTTTTCGGGGACCGTGGTTGTTGTTGTTTTTCGGTCCCCTTTTTGAAGCAATGTTTTACGGCCGGATGCCCTTCCTGCCGCCAACCCTTTTTGCCGCCTTTAACGACAAGCAGGGAAGGGGAAAGCCTTAAAAGGGAAAGCCTTAAAAGGGGAAAAAAAATTTAAGCAATGCTTTTTAACTGCAGGTATCAACCTTCATGGAAAAAGGATGACAGAATAATATCATCATCATTCACTATCCTATGACAGGATAAGGCCAATTCCATGCAATCATTAAGTTCCAACAAATAATTCGAAAGAGCAGAAGGGATTAAGCAGAATAGGTCACCGATTATAATTATTGATTGGGTTATAAGAGATTTTTATTAAGACTGCGTTGATCAGAATATAACGTTGCTTGTTTATCATTTTTGCAATGCCATCTTCACACAAGTCTTTCCAATTGTTATGACAGTGACTAAAGATTATATATATACAGTGCATTCAGAAAGTATTCAGACCCCTTCACTTTTTTCACATTTTGTTATGTTGCAGCCTTATGCTGAAATCGTTTAAATTCATTTTTTCCCTCATCAATCTACACTCAATACCCCCATAATGACAAAGAGAAAACAGGATTTTAGAAAGTTTTGCAAATTTATTAAAAAGAAAAAACTGAAATATCACATTGACATAAATATTCAGACCCTTAACTCAGTACTTAGTTGAAGCACCTTTGGTAGCAATTACAGCCTCGAGTCTTCTTGGGTATGACGCGACAAGCTTTGCACACCTGGATTTGGGGATTTTCTGCCATTCTTCTCTGCAGATCCTCTCAAGCTCTGTCAGGTTGGATGGGGACCGTTGGTGGAGAGCCATTTTCAGGTCTCTCCAGAGATGTTCGATTGGGTTCAAGTTTACACACAAGTTTACACATTACACACAAGCCTCTGGCTGGGCCACTCAAGGACCTTCACAGAGTTGTCCCTAAGCCACTCCTGCGTTGTCTTGGCTGTGTGCGTTGGGTCATTGTCCTGTTGGAAGGTGAACCTTCAGCCCAGTCTGAGGTCTGATAGAGTCCTGAGTGCTCTGTTTCAGGTTTTCATTAAGGATATCTCTGTACTTTGCTCCGTTCATTGTTCCCTCAACTCTGACCAGTCCCCCAGTCCCTGCTGCTGAAAAACACCCGCACAGCATGATGCTGCCATCACCATGCTTCACCGTTGGGATGGTATTGGACAGGTGATGAGCGGTGCCTGGTTTCCTCCAGAGATGACGCTTAGAATTGAGGCCAAACAGTTCAATCTTGGTTTCATCAGACCACAGAATCTTGTTTCTCACAGTCTGAGAGTCCTTTAGGTGCTTTTTTGCAAACTCCAAGCGGGCTTTCATGTGACTTTCACTGAGGAGAGGCTTCCGTCTGGCCACTCTGCCATAAAGCCCAGATCGGTGGAGTGTTGCAGTGATGGCTGTCCTTCCGGAAGTTTCTCCCATCTCCACACAGGATCTCTGGAGCTCAGCCAGAGTGACCATCGGGTTCTTGGTCACCTCTCTTACCAAGGCCCTTCACCCCCGATTGCTCAGTTTTGCCGGGCGGCTAGCTCTAGGAAGAGTCCTGGTTGTTCCAAACTTCTTCCATTTAAGAATTATGGAGGCCACTGTGCTCTTGGGAACCTTCAATGCAGCAGAAAATTTTTGTAGGCTTCCGCAGATCTGTGCCTCGACACAATCCTGTCTCTGAGCTCTGCAGGCAGTTCCTTCGACCTCATGGCTTGGTTTTTGCTCTGATATGCATTGTCAGCTGTGAGACCTTATATAGACAGGTGTGTGCCTTTCCAAATCATGTCCAATCAATTGAATTTACCACAGGTGGACTCCAATCAAGGTGTAGAAACATCTTAAAGATGGTCAAGAGAAATGGGAGGTGCCTGAGATAAATTTCAAGTGTCATAGCAAAGGGTCTGAATACTTATGTCAATGTGATATTTCAGTTTTTTCTTTTTAATAAATTTGCAAAACTTTCTAAAAGCCTGTTTTCTCTTTGTCATTATGGGGGTATTGGGGTATTGTGTAGATTGATGAGGGAAAAAATGAATTGAAACGATTTCAGCATAAGGCTGCAACATAACAAAATGTGAAAAAAGTGAAGGAGTCTGAATACTTTCTGAATACACTATGTATGTATGCATGTATGTATGTATGTATGTATGTCCCCTCAAATATATAACACTCAGAGCTGAGAATCTGGTCACATGACAGGGTGATGTGATTACGTCTGATGTCATTACGGCGGTACGGCGGCTGACTCTCGACTCTGGCATTTTGATTCCAATTTCGTTCAGGCCGAACGTATCGTCAAACCTGTCATATATCGCAATCACGATTCTCTACCGTAACGTTTTTAATTCAGTGTAAAACACAAACATACCGATTGGTAAAATGATCATCAAATATCGAAAGCATCGGCGTTACTGCTCTTCCAACAAAACAGTATGCATAGGCCTTAGGCTTGTTGGGTATTCCGTGATCTCGCTAATGCTGGAGACACACAAGCCGCAAGTTCTTGGGAGCAGAAACTGAAATAATATCTGTAGAAAAGAGAAAGAGATCCAACTTTGTGGTGTAATTTGAGCGGGCGGGAGTTTTGCTAGAGCAGGAGTTTTGAGGTCAGATTGGGAGAGTTGATAAGTCGGATTACTTTGGATTCAATTCTGTCCAGTAAATATGTGGAGCGAGAACCGCCCCAGATGTGAGAGCAGTACTCTATACAAGGACAAATCAATCCTTTAAATAGTTGAAGAAACTGTTGGGAGGAGAATAATCTTCAACATCTGAACAGCACTCCCATCTTCTTTGAGGCAGACTTAGCTATTTGTGTAATGTGTGGATTGCAGGATAAATTTGATGTTAGGGTAATACCTAGTAGGTTTACTGCATCACATGGTGTATTTGCGGAGCTGTCAAAGGAGATTGGAGAGTTTGGAGGAGTTCTCGAGAGAGAGGTGGGAAGATAATGAATTTTAGAAGGATTAAACTTAATTTGATTACTTTTGCTCCACTGGGAAATCTTGTCCAAATCCAAATTTAAAGAGGTGGCTGTGATAAAACGAGTTGTAGATAGAGTGAGGAAATATGAAGCATAAGTGAAAAACTTGGAGGAATGCAATGTTGAGTCATCAGCCATTCAAGTACATTTGGTTGTTTGAAGAAGAAAGAAGGTCATTGATAAAAAGAAGGAAGAGTGGTGGAGATAGGACAGAACCCTGAGGGACATCACTGTCGATAGGGAAGGAGGAAGATAAGATACTATCAACTATCAACAATTACGGAGATAGAGCAATCAGAGAGAAAACTCAAAATGAGAGAGCAGAGTGAAGGAGGAAAGCTGAAAGAGGGAAGCTTGGATATCAGACCCCCATGCCAAACTCTGTCAAAGGCTTTTGAGATATCAAGGCCTACAACAAAGGATTCCCCAAAGTCTCTCAGAGAAGAGGGCCAGACGTTCATAATGTAAGAAAGGATATCACTGGTATATCATGCCTTGCAAAAGCCATATTGATGGTCAGATCTGGCTCCTACCATTTGACCTGTCTGATTTCGTTGAATCTACCAGGAGTGAGGCTCCTGCCAGACAGGAACATGCAAGCTAACGCACTACGATCGAAGTGGTAGTCACAATTGGGTCTGAGGTCACCTTGAAAAGTAACGTTTTTATTGTCAGATTGACATATTTCGATATATTTTTCTTATATGTTCTATGTGATAGCTCTTATAGAGCTTTAAGCACGTACTGTATACAAAAAAAAAGAAAACGTGTTGTAGTCCAGGAGCCACTTCTCAAACGAGGCCAAATAAGGAAGGTCGTTCAACACCCCCGACAGATAAGATTTGACTTTACAGGGTGTTAGACTAGACCCTCTCGAACACCCCCAGGTAGCATGTGGTTTCAAATTGTGGGTTCATTAATATTATACAGGCCCTTATACATGCTAAGGGTCCGTCACTGCGGGGCGCTAAAACTTAGGGGCGAGGGGTAACGTAAATTGTGTCCAGACTATATCTTTGTCAAGACTTAACCAATTTCCAATGTTGAGGTACCGTTGGTTTCGTATTATAATTATCTGTCAGAATATATTCAACAATGTGAATATTCATTGGATTATACAGCCACAAAGGGTAAAATCACAAACAACGAAATATTTTGACCGTTTTACTTGCAAGGCTCTCAAACAGAGTGCATCAAAATATTTGTTTACATTTCCTTGTCAATGCATCATAAAGGAAAGAAAATCCACCACATATCACAAATTAGTATCCTTCAATGGTCATGGACATTTTAGGCCCTTGTGCATCCTTTAGAGTATAACACCCTGTCAAGTCGAACCTTTTCTGTGAAAGGTGTTGAACAATTTAATTTTTCTCAGGTCCTTGCTCCTGGACTATTATAATGATCATGTTTTATTATAGAACCAAAAAATAATTTTCTTTTTACAATATTAATGCATGAAATTTCAATATTTGGTGCGACTAGCTTTTTCATGAAAAACAGCAGATATCCATTTTGGAAGAATTTCCTGCAATTTCTGTGGACAAATTATATTGGGAGGATGTTCCACTCATTCTGCAATATTTTCCATAATCTGCATTTTGCTTTTTGTTGTTTTTTTGTTTTCTTCATATTCCAAATAATCAAAAAGTCTTGGACCACCACATTTGTTGTACTTAGGATTTTACTTGGTTTGTCTACACTGTATGTTGGCTGTAGACTGTGCATGCTACTGTTATTTGGTGTATCCTTATGATGTTTCCTTTGATGTACATCTCTACTGTACCAGGATTTTTCACTTGGGACTTTGATCTAGGATTTTGTTGTGAATCTTGCAATGTGCTTTCGTGAATTGTAGTATGCTCTTCTTGGTTTGATAAAGGTTATTGTTTCTTGCTGTGTGTTTCCTTGTGGACAGAAAGTGTTGTCCTCCTCGGGAATTAAAATTTGTGATCTTTCTTCTGATTCAAAGTTTTTGGACATTGAATTCTTGATTAATCTATTACTCACTCTCTAAAATATCTTCAACAATCCCAAACCAGCTCGATGGGTTTAAGTCTGGAGACTGTGCTGGCCATTCCATGATTTGAAGCCTACCGTCTTGTTATTTTCCTCGAAGGTAGTTTTGACATAGCCTGGAGGTGTGTTTAGGGTCATTATCTTGCTGTAGGATGAACCCCTGACCAACTAGGCGTATACCAGAGGGTATTGCATGGTGCTGCAAAATGCTGTGGTAGCCCTTTTGGTTCAGGGTGCCAGTCACTCTGTGCAAGTCGCCGACTCTGGATCCAGCAAAAGAGCCCCAGATCATCACGCTTCCTCCTCCATGTTTGACAGTTGGTGTCACACACTGAGGAACCATCCTTTCGCCTACTCGACGGTGTACAAAAACCCTGCGTGATGAACCAAAGATTTCAAATTTTGATTCATCAGTCAATAAGACCTTCCAGTCTTCAGTAGCCCACTGGTGGTGCTTCATGGCCCAGGCAAGCCTCTTTTTCTTATTTTGCCATCTTAGCAATGGCTTTCTTATTGCCACTCGACCTGTCAAACCTGCAGCTCGAAGTCTTTTCTTCACAGTTGAAACTGAGACTTGCTTACTTCGACCAGTGTTAAACTGTGCTTGAAGCTGTTGTCCTGTGAGCCGCCTATCACACAAGCTGTTGACTCTCAGAAACTTGTCTTCTGATCCTGTTGTGGCTTTGGGTCTGCCAGACCTCTTCCTGTCAGAGTTTCCTCCAGTTTCCAATATACTACCCAGCGGGCACACGACGTTGTTTCAACGTCGAATAACGGTTGGAATGAGGTCGCGACGTCGGACAACCAAAACCCAACCTGAGACCAACGTCGTTTTGTCAACATTAATACCTGCATCAAAACCGACAGTCATTCAACGTTGTTTCACCGTTGGCAACTTGGCTTTCAATCGACGTTGAAAGTGTGACATTGTATCAACGTTTATTCGACGTTGGAAAAGTATCAATGTTGGAAAAACAACGTTTATTCAACATTGGAAAAATGACGTTGATCCAATTTGCAAATCCAACTCGTTTTCAACCTCGGGTCCACGTCGAATCGTGACGTTGATTCAACGTGGATCCAATGTCTGTGTGCCTACTGGGTACTTCCTGCAGTGCAATATTGTCCAAATGATGCTTCAGAGGGTGTAATGACAGTCTGTTCCAATACTGCTTTTATACAGACAGGGGGTTTGTAATCAAGTAATCAGCAGAGGTTGGGACACCTGTCGGAATTGTTTGCATCAAGTTTCAAGGCTTAATTTACTTACATTGCTGCAGAACAGCTGTAAGTTGTTAACCCATTACTTGTTCCCTGAAAAAGGCCTTTTTTTTTTTTTTTTACAATGGAACTGTGCAATTTACATTATTTTCCTGTTTTTGCTTACCTAAACTTTTTTTTTTAACCTCGAGCAGTTTACTGCTTACCTTTGTACCATTTCAGGTTATTCACTGGACATTAAACTGTGTAAATTTCAATAAAAACTGGAAAAATTGAGGTGTTCCAAAACTTTTGCCTGGTAGTGTATATTATTGTTTTTGGCTCTATCACTCAATGGTGAAGAATCACTTTTAAAATGTTTTAAAACTCTTGTATCCGGATTCAGATTCGGATCTTCAACAAAATTGAATCCATTCATCCATTTGTCACACACCCAACCTGTCCACCAAGTTTTGTCCGAATCCGTCCATAAGGTTTTGAGATATCGTGCTATATATAGGTTTTAGCCCCATCTCTCGATGGTGAAGAAACACTGAAGAATTCTAAGAACCAGATCCGGATCTGGATCTTTACCAAAATCTAATCACTTCGTCTAATCACACACTCAACCTCTCACCAAATTTCGTCCAAATCCCTTCACAACTTTTTGATATATCCTTTTCACAAACAAACAGACAGACAGACAAGCAGACAAGAGAGCCTGTCAGGTATGACGATAATCGAGAGAACCTTGACCTTGACCTATATAGTCAAAAAACATTGACAGCCTCACTTTTGTCCTTCAGTGGCAAAGGTAATGAGACCGCAGAAGTTAGAGATAGGAAACGGATTGGAACGCCAAAGAAACTCAACAAAACAGATGAGCGATACTTAAATATAGGTTCCTTAAGAATAGAAAAGAGCAATTAAGTGCTGAACTGACAAGAACTGGTGCAGACATCAAAGGTTGAAGCAGACTCATCTACTCTCAAAAGGTCTCTAGTCAAAGGTGCTCCATGGGCGAGTTGCTGTCAAAAGACCCTTTCTCCGCAAAGGTGGCAAAGCCACGAGACTGAAATATGCCAGGACCATCAGTCTCATAGCTCCAAAAAGTTCAAACTTCGATTCATCAGACCAGAGTACCCAATTCCATTGTTCAGTCACCCAATCTTGGTGTTGTTGCAAATTTCAGTCTTTTCACCTTATTCTGTGGTCTCAGCAGTGGTTTCTTTACTGCAACTCTTCCATGGAGACCTGCTGCAATCAGCCTTCTGCACACGGTGCTGGACAAGATATTGATGATATTACATTATGATGAGCTATTAATATTCACTTATTTGTGGTAAGTGGGTATTACGAGCACGTGCTAATAGAATATGCATTGCAAAAATAAAACTTTTTCAATTTCCTAATTTATTAACATCTCTTCTGGCAGTCAGTGCAGGATGAGATGTTTGAACTTTCAGGCCTGCTCTCATTCCATTTATCTGCTGACTTGGTTTACTTCTGTCATGGAAGCTGAGAAACCTCAAGTGCTTGTCTTGCCTTAGGGAGGTTTCTTCTTGGCCTTTTTTTGTCTTTTAAAGAGCTGGCGTTGCAAAGTGTACCTCACACCATTGTAGATCTTCCTCTTTTCTGC
Source organism: Myxine glutinosa (assembly GCF_964187855.1). Classification (NCBI taxonomy): domain Eukaryota; kingdom Metazoa; phylum Chordata; class Myxini; order Myxiniformes; family Myxinidae; genus Myxine; species Myxine glutinosa. The sequence goes on from NW_027619306.1 coordinate 36,041, forward strand.
TATTTTATTCATAGTGTGCCCTTCATCTCGCTCTGTTGAAAGTTGCCTCCTTGGCACAATCTTGAACCCACTCATAGACTTTCAAGTCAGAGAGGGCAGACCAAGAGGAGTTTTTATTTGATACCAGCAGAGTTACCCGGCGTTGCCCAGAAAATAAATAGTCAGTCACGTGTGTGTAGTGGGCTTTTTATAGTCAGAGGAAGCCACGCCCCTTGGTCACGCCCCTAGTCTAAATCTGATGTGCCCATGTTTTTTGAAGTGAAAAGTTACCCCTCATGGTCCCCCTCTTCCCTCTCTAAGTCACTTCCTTCGGCTGTCCATGAGGCACAACCAAACAAACAGACGTTCACAAATAGGGTTATAGTTTATAGGTTATAGTTTTTTAAAAAACATTTCACCCACATTGCCAATCACGTATGATCGCCATTTTCTCCATGCACTATGAAAAGCCACAGTATCAAGAAAAAAGCCTGTGGATCTGTCCGACACTACACCACCGAAAGAGAAAGAAGAAGTTCCTCAGCATCAGAAAAGGGTCAAACAAAGCCCAGTGTCAGACAGCAAATTTGAAAGATATCATCAACTACCATTGCCGACATTAACTCTGGATAATGTCCGATCAATTTCAAATGAAACAAAAAAGAGCAATCGGAGATTGCAAACCCTCACAGGATGTATTTTCAGTGGTTTTTAAGGCTTTTGTGTTAAAACAAATATGGCGGCCGAACCACGTGACCGAAGACGTCATCATTATTTTTTTCCTCCACCAATTTATTCCTAGATTATGCTCAAGAAATTTCTTCTTGATCGATGAAGTTTTGTACTTGTCAAATTATGACGTCATAATGGAGGCACCTATGACATCATTAACACATTTTTTTCCCCATGGAGAGTTCTTTACAATGAGCCATGTCTCAATTTTTTCTATTCCGTGCTTTCGAAGATATAGAGGTGCAAACTTTTTTGGGTTTTTCCAAGATGGCGGCTGAACCACGTGACCTATGATGTCATAATTATCATTAGAAATTCTGCAGGTCGAGTTGCACTTATGGTGCAAATTTACTGTCAATCGGACCAACGGTTGCAGAGCAAATCATATTTATTCTGTGCGGACAAACAGACAGACAGACAAACAGACAAACTCAAATGCAATACCCTCTCCTCAGGTGAGGGTAATTAATGAAATTCATGCTCTTACCAAATACAATAACGAGTACAAAAATGCTAGTGTTTTTGTGTTTCACTGAAACATGGCGACACCAAAACAATTCCAAGTGACACAATTGACATTGATGGTCTTTATCTTATTTGCTATGATCGGTCAGTTAATGAAACTGGCAAACAACATAGACGTGTGTATGCATGCACATAAACAAACTGTGGTGTAACAATTTTCAAATGAAAGCTACCATTTGTAGCCCCAATGTAGAATTGTTGTGCATGTCTCGCAGACCGCATAATCTGCCAAGAGAGTTTAACCAGGTACACGTTATCCTCGTGTATATTGTTCCGGATTCTAATGCGGGCGAGGGTGCTAGTTCAGTTTATGATGGAGTACAATCAATCGAGACTTTATCTCCAGAATCACCCAAAATAATTACTGGAGATTTAAATTACTGTAGATTGGAAGATGTTCTGCCCCATTACTCATAGTGTGTTGATAGTGTCACCAGGGGAAGGATCATTTTGGACTGCTGCTATTGCTCTGTGAAAAATGCTTACAAGGCACTCATTCGTCCAGGCAGTCCAGCTCAAGTATCGGCAAAAATTGAAGACGGAGAAATCAAGCAAAAAGTACATGAAAGTTTGGAACAGCAAAGACATTGACAAATTTGCAAACATGCTTTGAAGTATATGGAAGTCAAAAATTTAAATTTAAGTTTAGCTAAAAGTTAAGATTCAACATTTGTGTTTAGACACACACCCACACAATTTGTTTATATATTTTATGCTTGCGTGGTTATACATACTAGTGAGGTACCCGTGCTACGCACAGGTGGGAGACCAGAAGCAAACAGACAATGCAGAAACGGTGAATGGTAAAGCATGAAACCAATAAATTCCACATTACTGTAGCACCTTCAGTCGCACGTCAGACATGGACAACAAGTTTGTGAAGGACTTCCATGAAAAACGTACCCGTTTGCAAACAAACGGGTACGTTTGTTCCATACCCAGTCAATGGCGAATCTGCACATGGCAATCCGCGAATTCACGTTTAGAAAGTAGAAACCGTCACGGCATTTCGTCATTCACTTGAACTCGATATCTCTTTTTTCATTCCAAACAGCATAACTCCAATCACAAATTAAATAACATTAATATAAAAAATAAACTTTTAACAACATTCGTGACATAAACAAATATTTAAATCCTGATGTAAAGTTCCGTACGGTTGGGTGAACACAATTACGAATTCAAAATCGTAATTGTATTCACTCAATTCCAATCATCAATTGATACTTTAACAAAACGATTAACACGATTAACGTTTAACGATTTAACATTACGAATGAATGACGGTTGTATTGGGATATGATCAAACTCGCGCATTGCCGTCATCTGTCCACTTCCGGATTCGCTGCAGGTTCGTAATTCTCATCAAAATCTAAACAGTATTTGTAGAATTTCAATAAAAGCCACATCACTGTTCATATCGGTAAATATTATTCCATCGTTTTTGGAAAAACTGGAAAATTGGAAAACTTGGAAAAACAATTTAGCCTATTTTACTCCTAGGGGTCCCAGGAATACCCACCCAAAATATCCTTGCGATTGGTTGAGCCGTTTTTGCGGTACCTTCGAACGGACAGATGGACATTTGGTGAATTATAGTAAGATACACATTACACATGCACAAACACATACAGGGTAAATGTACCATTGAAAACAATGAACTACTGAGTACAAGGATGTTACAAGGTAAAATGTGGTTTAAGTGGATAATCAAATGATTGGTTGTAATGCAGTGGAGACTATGCTGTGTTAAAACTAATTCTGTCCTGAGCACCGTGTATCAAGTGCAGATGGTGAGGTGGGGTTGAAGGCCAGCTATCCCCACGTGGAGTGTTTGTGGGAGATGTGTGGAGCTAGTCACAACAACCTTTGTCCTGAATTGCTAAATGCAAACATCTCACAGTGTTTTATAATTAATATGAAGTTTGTGTGTTTCCTTTTGAATGTTAAATTATAATGTGGATTTAAATGGAGCAGGGGCAAGTTATATTAATTGTGTTGTGGTTAAAAAAAATGATTTTAATAATGAATGTATGTATTTTCATACAAGTCAAGCTGCCCCTGGGCGAAAAAGAGTCTGCATTCCTCCGTCTTGTACGTGATAAACCTTTGGTCTAGTTCGACGTAATCCAAAATATTGTACTCAATCTTATCTGCCTTTGGCCTTGAATGATGCAACCAACTGTGTGCTCGAGTGTATAAAAATGGGCTCAACTGGAGTATACAGTTCGAGAGAATCCCGCAGCAAATACCTCAATTGGCAAAATGTAACTAGATACGTGAGATCCTCTGTCCGTGCTTGCATGAATTAAGTTTGAACTCTAACATCTTCATGCAGGCATGAATAAAATATCGAACTCTGTTATGCTTGGAAACCGATTGGTGAATACTATTTTTTTAAAATAATTAAACTCTAATACTACGAATCTAATGGAAGATCGAGGTAAATTCGTCCACACATAACAGATTGAAAAGCATTATTGGTCTCTGCTGAAGGTAACAGTGATAACACTGATGGAGCAAAAGACATTATCAACAGTTAGATATAACATTTTGTGAGGAGATCCATGTATCCACAACACTGTGAAAGTTTACACAAATAACAAGCTGTGGTCAACAAAATTATTGATGACGGAACTACGTAACTTCCGGTTAGTGCACCCTTCGTGACAAGAGTCAAGTGATTGGATACGTTGAAAACAAACCACAAAAGGGCCCCACTTCCGGTAGTCTCGCCCTCACTTATTCACTTCCACGCAATTTGCGAATAAATATTGAAGGCTTCATTTCGGCTCATTTGCCTGAAGGAAGAAAACGCTCGGGGTGAAATAAAATGTCCTGGAAAGGATTAGACAGCGCTCCTGCCATTAGCCGCCGCGGAACTACGTAACTTCCGGTTAGTGCACCCTTCGCGACAAGAGTCACGTGATTGGATACGTTGAAAACAAACCACAAAAGGGCCCCACTTCCGGTAGTCTCACCCTCACCTATTAAATCATTACTTGATCAGTTACACCAGGCAGTCATGATAGGAGACCATATTAAACTATATGAGCCAAGATTAAACTTTCATTAGCGATTAAGAAAGCAAAGAAAGAGTGCAAGGAGAAACTGCACAACTGTTTCCATTCTAATAATTCCGGAGATGCCTGGCGCTGTGATAGGAATAGCACAGGCTTTTCTAAAAAGAAGGCCAATTCACTTTCCAGCTCAGAAAACAATTTAAGAATTGCTGATGAACTGAACCCGTGTTTCTGTCGCTTTGATGTTCATGAGTCCCATTTTCGACACTCTTCCAGCAATCTGTAGACATTCACACAATTCCCAATTATTGTTCCTGTCCCGAAAAAAACGAAACCAAAACGGTTCAAACACTACTGACTTGTTGCACTGACCTCAATAGTTGTCAAGAAATGCCTGATGTTGGCTTAGCGGTTAGGGTGCCGGCTTGGGATCCTAGGATCCTGAGTTCGAATCCCGGTCGATCGCTGAATTAACGCCAGGGGGGTTGACTCAGCCTGTCATCCTTCCGAGGTCGGCAAATTGAGTACCAGCTTGCTGGGATGAATGATCCCGGTGTGTACCCCGACTTAGAATAGGTACACCGTATCCCTGCGCATCGTAAGAGCGTGACCAAGGGTTGGCGTCAGGAAGGGCATCCGGCCATAAAAACATTGCCTCAAACAGGGAACCATGATTGTCATGGGGCCCGCAGGGCTAACCCCCGCTCTAGCGGGGGAAAATGGGCTTAAAACCATCATTCATTCATTTCATTCTGTCTCAAAGTGCATTGACAAATTTCAAGCCAACAAAAGAAATCTGTTCATGACACAGTTTTGACTTTGGTAAATGGTCTATAAAATACGGACAAGATTGGCTGCTGTGCATGAGCAACACATATTGACTTTTTTCTCAGCGTTCAATACAATTCAAACACATCGCCTCATCCCAAAGCTGCAGAATCTAGACGTTGGATCGTCATTGATTCTGTGGATCAGCGATTTTTTTTTACAGGACCGAATTCAACAGACTCAGGTTAAGAACATAATTCTTTCAGAAACGTGTGATTACTAACACTGGACCTCCACAAGGCTGTGTATTATCCCTTTTGCTTTTCATTTTCTACACAAATGATTGTATTTGAAAACTGGATAAAGTCAACATCCTGAAATATACTGACAGTGATCATTGCATTTCTTAAAGACAGTGAAATAAACTACCGAGTATTCAATCTTTGTTTCATGGTGTCATGATCATTACTTGCAACTGAATGCGATTAAAACCAAGGAACTTGTATTTGATTTTAGAACTTCTTCGAAAATCTTCCTTCATCAATTCAAATTTCTTCTTCCTTCATCCTTCATCAAATTTCTTCCATCTTCCTTTATCCTTCAAAAATTGCTGAATTTTTATCCAAAAATTTATTTTCCAAAATAAATCCAAATTTTCCAAAAATCCAAATAAAAAATTTATCCAAAAATTATATTTTAAAAGTGCTTCCCCTTATCTCCCCATCTTGTCTACCGCTCCCCTTATTTTATGTTTTATGTGTCTGTTTGATATTTTGTGTGATTAATGTTAGCTCTTTCACGAGCCTCGATCTTGAATACAAAAAAAAATAAAAAAATAAAAAAATAAAAAAAAGAACTAAGAATACAAAGCAAAGCGGTTATTCCTGTTGCCATTGCCAATTGTGACATTGACTTTATCCAATTATATTGAAGTATCTTGGGAGATAACAAACTCACGTGGACAGATCACTAAGGCCCTTGTGTCAAAGGTCCAACGACGAATGTACTTCTTAAGGACGTTGAGGTCATTTAATACTGATAGAACCTTTATGATGCTGTTTTATACCTGTCATTGAAAGTGTTATCCTCTAACGATGTTGCATGTGGTTTAAAAGCCAGAGGAAAGAAAACATGAATAAACTGCAAAGGGATACCTGGCCGAGCAGGTGAAATACTGGGAGAATATTTTGATCTAACAGACAAATATCTCAGTTGTGATATAACTACGGTTATGGACAATGCAGGACAAGAACAATCGACTGAATAATCACTGCATAGAACTACCTGTTATTTAATTAATGTGGTTAAGTGTTTGGATGTTTGGCCAACATATTTGGCTTTACAATCTTCACATTGCATGTTACAAATAACATTTTTGGTCAAATTTGTTCACGTGGAATTTCGGCTTTGACAGCTGTGCTCATAAGGATGCTTGTGGTTTGTGGGTGATGTTAACATTGAACTGACGTAGTGTGGGCCTTCTACATGGTTTCTTTTTTTCTTTTTCTTTTTTACAACGGAACCTAACGGTGTCACCACCACACCACTCTTAATACCTCTAAGGAAGAGAACTAGCTTGTTCTCGAAACGTCAGGCTTTAATAAAGAATTTCAAAGATTTTATTTCTCAGTGTGCTATATTTTACACACACATATATATGTATGTGTATATAAACTACATGGCCAAATGTATGTGGACAAAAGAACATCACACCTGTATGTGCCGTCGAACATCTCATTCCAAAATCATGGGCATTAATATGGAGATTGTCCCCCCCCCGCCCCCCCATTGCTGCTGTAACAGCCTCCACTCTTCTGGGAAGGCTTTCCACTAGGTGGTGGAACATTGCTGCAGGGATTTGCTTCCATTCAGCCACAAGAGCATTAGTGAGGTCGGGCACTGATGATGGGCGATTAGGCCTGGCTCGCAGTCGGCGTTACAGTTCATCCCAAAGGTGTTCGATGGGATTGAGGTCAGAGCCCTGTGGAGGCCAATCAAGTTCTTCCATACCGATCTCGACAAACCATTTCTGTATGGACTTCACTTTGTGCACGGTGGCATTGTCATGCTGAAACAGGAAAGGGCCTTCCCCAAACTGTTGCCACAAAGTTGGAAGCACATAATAAATTGTCTGGAATGTCATTGTATGCTGCAACATTCAGATTTCCCTTCACTGGAATGAAGGGGCCTAGCCCGAACCATGAAAAACAGCCCCAGAACACGATTCCTCCTCCACCAAACATTACAGTTGACATTATATATTTAGGTAACGAACGTTCTCCTGGCATCCACCAAACCCAGATTCGTCCGTCAGACTGCCAGATGGTGAAGCGTGATTCATCACTCCAGAGAACGCGTTTCCACTGCTCCAGAGTCCAATGGTGGCGAGCTTTACACCATTTCAGCCGACGCTTGACATTGTGATCTTAGGCTTGTGTACGGCTGCTCGACCATGGAAACCCATTTCATGAAGCTTCCGACGAACAGCTGTTGTGCTGACGTTGCTTCCAGAGGCAGTTTGGAACTCGGTAGTGAGTGTTGCAACCGTGGGCAGCTGATTTTTACGCACGACACGCTTAAGCACTCGGCGGTCCCGTTCTGTGAGCTTGTGTGGCCTACCACTTTACGGCTGAGCTATTGCTGCTCCTAGACGTTTCCACTTCACAATAACAGCACTTCCAGTTGATCAGGGCAGCTCTAGCATGGCAGGAATTTGACGAACTGACTTGTTGGAAAGGTGGCATCCTATGACGGTGCCACGTTGAAAGTCACTGAGCTCTTCAGTACGGCCCATTCTCCTGCCAATGTTTGTCCATGGAGATTGCATGGCTGTGTGCTTGATTATATATACCTGTCAGCAATGGGTGTGGCTGAAACAGCCGAATTCACCAATTAGAAGGGGTGTCTGCATACTTTTGGCCATGTAGTGTGTGTATGTATATATATATATATATATATACATATATACTAGCTTGGCTCGGCTCGCATTGCTGAGGGACGGGCTTATTTTAGCTGAGGATAATGAATGTACCTGAGTTGCTGTCTTGCCAGCAATCATAATACAAACAATTATTTTGCACAAATTTATTTGTAGTGTTTTTGATATTACATTTTTATAAGCAATTTAGGTTGAAGATTTAGGTTGAAAAAATTTATAAAATTCAAAAAAGAACACCTCAGCACATACATACACGGGAGGGGTAGGTGCAGACTGGAAGTTTGGGACGATTACACCTCACCACCACGTAATTCAAAACACATCACCACCAAGTAATTAAAAACACCTCACCACCACGTAATTCAAAACACCTCACCCCCATGTAATTAAAATAAATCACCCCCACGTAATTTAAAACACATCACCCCCAAGTAATTAAAATAAATCACCCCCACGTAATTTAAAACACATCACCCCCAAGTAATTTAAAACACCTCACCCCCACCAAATTTAAAACACCTCACCACCACGTAATTCAAAACACCTTACCACCATGTAAATCAAAACACCTCACCACCACGTAATTGAAAACACCTCACCACCATGTAATTGAAAACACCTCACCACCACATAATTTAAAACACCTCACCACCACATAATTCCAAACACCTCACCACCATGTAATTGAAAACACCTCACCACCACGTTATTTAAAAACACCTCACCACCACATAATTCGAAATACCTCACCACCATGTGATTCAAAACCACCACCACGTTATTAAAAACACTTCACAACCACGGAAACAAAAGTTTCAGGGAGTAGTTCAGTGACAACAGACACTGCCCAGATATGTAGACATATAGATAAATGACTGTACCTGAGTTGCTGTTTTGTCATGGTTTACACCAATCATAATTCAAACAATCATAATGCACAAATGTATTTGTAATATACGTGATACTACATTTTATAAACAATTGAAGTTGGGGAAAAAAAAAATTTCCCAAAAAAATTCCACCCCCAAAAAAAACAATTAGACATTTTTTCAAAAAAAAATACCCTTAGGACATACCAACGGGAGAGATAGGTGCATACCAGAAGTTTGGTACAATTTCACAAAAGTTTGAGGAAGTAGTTCAGTGATAACACAAGACAAGCCAACACAAGACAACACAGACACTGCACAGATATATATACATATACATATATATATATATATATATATATATATATACATATATATATATATATATATATATATATATGTATGTATATATATATATATATATACATACATATATACTTATATTTATATATATATATATATATATATATATATATATATATATATATATATGTATGTATATATATATATATATATACATACATATATACTTATATTTATATATATATATATATATATATATATATATATATATATATATACATATATATATATATATATTGTTACGGTCCGCGGATAAGGATGTTGTTTGCCGAGCGGAGGCACCGCGGCCGAACAGTTTCCCCGATTCACCCGATCCCCCTAACGTTGGCTGGATCGCGCCACAGATATTCAATTTGGAAACCTCTAAAGCGACCGAATGTAAAGAGGAAGAAGAAGACGTACAGAAGAGTAACGGGATTTATTATTTACACACACAAGCAAAAGGAGCAGTCAAAGTTATTTACAGGGAACATGGAAAAAGCAGGTGACAGTGAAAATTACTAGCTTATCTAAACAGGCTTAACTTATACCCTTGACAGAACAAACAGAGACGGACTCACACGAATGGGGAATGGAGGCAGGAACGATTGGCTGGACCGGGAGGAAGGTTCAGCTCGGACCACAAGCTGGAAGGCTTTGCAGGGCGCACAGCAAACCGGGCCTCGTCAGGCTGGGAGCGAGCAGGGTGACGTCGTGCACTTCTCTCAAGGCTTCCCCACGCTTCTCTCGCGCACTTGTGTTAAAGGCTTCCTTCTCGCTTCTCTTCCCTCCTTGCGCACTTCTCTCTGAAGCTCGTCTCTTTGCAGAACTCAGAACTCATCTGCTTGGGGAGCGTCCCGCGGTGGGTTATATAGGCCCCGCCCCTCAACCTTCGCGAACCTCCTCGATCGCTCTTCCTCCGCCCTCTCAAACCAAACCCCTCGTGCTTGGTTGGTTGTTCGGGGCTGGCTCACTCCTCCCCTCTATGACGAGGTGGAGACATGCCCTTCTTCTCCGAGCCTACCTCGTGGCGAATGGAGTCGCGGAGGGAACAGTTGGCAATTGCGGTTTTTGGGAATGGGAATGAAAGGGGATCTGTCTATTTCACTTGGTGCAATGGAGTGTCATTTTAATGGAAGACAAAGCCTTAACCTCATACACAGAATAAGGAAATAAACTACTGAACAAGTGTATTATAGTGTCCTTCAATGTATGCTTTATGGAATTAACTACCGGAACGCCCTTTGACCTTTATACAACAGACTGGAGCAAGGAGGGCTCAGAATAAAGCAATAATTC
>NW_027619307.1:0-46455 GCF_964187855.1 Myxine glutinosa
TTTCGCACTTGTGTTAGTGTTGAAAAACCACATTTTGCACTTGTGTTGGTGCAGGAAAACCACTTTTGCACTTGTATTAGTGTGGAAAAAACACTTTTCGCACTTGTGTTAGTGTTGAAAAACCACTTTTCGCACTTGTGTTAGTGTTGAAAAACCACTTTTCGCACTTGTGTTAGTGTTGAAAAACCACTTTTCGCACTTGTGTTGGTGCAGGAAACCACTTTTGCACTTGTATTAGTGTGGAAAAACCACTTTTCGCACTTGTGTTAGTGTTGAAAAACCACTTTTCGCACTTGTGTTAGTGTTGAAAAACCACTTTTCGCACTTGTATTGGTGCAGGAAACCACTTTTGCACTTGTATTAGTGTGGAAAAAACACTTTTCGCACTTTTGTTAGTGTTGAAAAACCACTTTTCGCACTTGTGTTAGTGTTGAAAAACCACTTTTCGCACTTGTGTTGGTGCAGGAAACCACTTTTGCACTTGTATTCGTGTGGAAAAAACACTTTTCGCACTTGTGTTAGTGTTGAAAAACCACTTTCGCACTTGTGTTAGTGTTGAAAAACCACTTTTCGCACTTGTGTTAGTGTTGAAAAACCACTTAAGGCACTTGTATTGGTGCAGGAAACCACTTTTGCACTTGTATTAGTGTGGAAAAACCACTTTTCGCACTTGTGTTAGTGTTGAAAAGCCACTTTTCGCAATTGTGTTAGTGTTGAAAAACCACTTTCGCACTTGTGTTAGTGTTGAAAAACCACTTTTCGCACTTGTGTTGGTGCAGGAAACCACTTTTACACTTGTATTAGTGTGGAAAAAACACTTTTCGCACTTGTGTTAGTGTTGAAAAACCACTTTTCGCACTTGTGTTGGTGCAGGAAACCACTTTTGCACTTGTATTAGTGTGGAAAAAACACTTTTCGCACTTGTGTTAGTGTTGAAAAACCACTTTTCGCACTTGTGTTAGTGTTGAAAAACCACTTTTCGCACTTGTGTTAGTGTTGAAAAACCACTTTTCGCACTTGTGTTGGTGCAGGAAACCACTTTTGCACTTGTATTAGTGTGGAAAAACCACTTTTCGCACTTGTGTTGGTGTTGAAAAACCACTTTTCGCACTTGTGTTAGTGTTGAAAAACCACTTTTCGCACTTGTGTTGGTGCAGGAAACCACTTTTGCACTTGTATTAGTGTGGAGAAAACACTTTTCGCACTTGTGTTAGTGTTGAAAAACCACTTTTCACACCTGTGTTCGTGTTGAAAAAGCACTTTTCGCACTTGTGTTAGTGTTGTAAAACCACTTTTCGCACTTGTGTTGGTGCAGGAAACCACTTTTGCACTTGTATTAGTGTGGAAAAAACACTTTTTGCACTTGTGATAGTGTTGAAAAACCACTTTTCGAACTTGTGTTAGTGTTGAAAAACCACTTTTTGCACTTGTGTTGGTGCAGGAAACCACTTTTGCACTTGTATTAGTGTGGAAAAACCACTTTTCGCACTTGTGTTGGTGCAGGAAACCACTTTTGCACTTGTATTAGTGTGGAAAAAACCACTTTTCGCACTTGTGTTAGTGTTGAAAAACCACTTTTCGCACTTGTGTTAGTGTTGAAAAACCACTTTTCGCACTTGTGTTAGTGTTGAAAAACCACTTTTCGCACTTGTGTTGGTGCAGGAAACCACTTTTGCACTTGTATTAGTGTGGAAAAACCACTTTTCGCACTTGTGTTGGTGCAGGAAACCACTTTTGCACTTGTATTAGTGTGGAAAAACCACTTTTCGCACTTGTGTTAGTGTTGAAAAACCACTTTTCGCACTTGTGTTCGTGTTGAAAAAACACTTTTCGCACTTGTGTTAGTGTTGAAAAACAACTTTTCGCACTTGTGTTAGTGTTGAAAAACCACTTTTCGCACTTGTGTTGGTGCAGGAAACCACTTTTGCACTTGTATTAGTGTGGAAAAACCACTTTTCGCACTTGTGTTAGTGTTGAAATACCACTTTTCGCACTTGTGTTAGTGTTGAAAAACCACTTTTCACACTTGTGTTGGTGCAGGAAACCACTTTTGCACTTGTATTAGTGTGGAAAAAACACTTTTCGCACTTTTGTTAGTGTTGAAAAACCACTTTTCGCGCTTGTGTTAGTGTTGAAAAACCACTTTTGGCACTTGTGTTAGTGTTGAAAAACCACTTTTGGCACTTGTGTTAGTGTTGAAAAACCACTTTTCGCACTTGTGTTGGTGCAGGAAACCACTTTTGCACTTGTATTAGTGTGGAAAAAACCACTTTTCGCACTTGTGTTAGTGTTGAAAAACCACTTTTCGCACTTGTGTTAGTGTTGAAAAACCACTTTTCGCACTTGTGTTAGTGTTGAAAAACCACTTTTCGCACTTGTGTTGGTGCAGGAAACCACTTTTGCACTTGTATTCGTGTGGAAAAAACACTTTTCGCACTTGTGTTAGTGTTGAAAAACCACTTTTCGCACTTGTGTTAGTGTTGAAAAACCACTTTTCGCACTTGTGTTAGTGTTGAAAAACCACTTAAGGCACTTGTGTTGGTGCAGGAAACCACTTTTGCACTTGTATTAGTGTGGAAAAACCACTTTTCGCACTTGTGTTAGTGTTGAAAAGCCACTTTTCGCACTTGTGTTAGTGTTGAAAAACCACTTTCGCACTTGTGTTAGTGTTGAAAAACCACTTTTCGCACTTGTGTTGGTGCAGGAAACCACTTTTACACTTGTATTAGTGTGGAAAAAACACTTTTCGCACTTGTGTTAGTGTTGAAAAACCACTTTTCGCACTTGTGTTGGTGCAGGAAACCACTTTTGCACTTGTATTAGTGTGGAAAAACACTTTTCGCACTTGTGTTAGTGTTGAAAAACCACTTTTCGCACTTGTGTTAGTGTTGAAAAACCACTTTTCGCACTTGTGTTAGTGTTGAAAAACCACTTTTCGCACTTGTGTTGGTGCAGGAAACCACTTTTGCACTTGTATTAGTGTGGAAAAACCACTTTTCGCACTTGTGTTGGTGTTGAAAAACCACTTTTCGCACTTGTGTTAGTGTTGAAAAACCACTTTTCGCACTTGTGTTGGTGCAGGAAACCACTTTTGCACTTGTATTAGTGTGGAGAAAACACTTTTCGCACTTGTGTTAGTGTTGAAAAACCACTTTTCACACCTGTGTTCGTGTTGAAAAAGCACTTTTCGCACTTGTGTTAGTGTTGTAAAACCACTTTTCGCACTTGTGTTGGTGCAGGAAACCACTTTTGCACTTGTATTAGTGTGGAAAAAACACTTTTTGCACTTGTGATAGTGTTGAAAAACCACTTTTCGAACTTGTGTTAGTGTTGAAAAACCACTTTTCGCACTTGTGTTGGTGCAGGAAACCACTTTTGCACTTGTATCAGTGTGGAAAAACCACTTTTCGCACTTGTGTTGGTGCAGGAAACCACTTTTGCACTTGTATTAGTGTGGAAAAAACCACTTTTCGCACTTGTGTTAGTGTTGAAAAACCACTTTTCGCACTTGTGTTAGTGTTGAAAAACCACTTTTCGCACTTGTGTTAGTGTTGAAAAACCACTTTTCGCACTTGTGTTGGTGCAGGAAACCACTTTTGCACTTGTATTAGTGTGGAAAAACCACTTTTCGCACTTGTGTTGGTGCAGGAAACCACTTTTGCACTTGTAATAGTGTGGAAAAACCACTTTTCGCATTTGTGTTAGTGTTGAAAAACCACTTTTCGCACCTGTGTTCGTGTTGAAAAACCACTTTTCGCACTTGTGTTAGTGTTGAAAAACAACTTTTCGCACTTGTGTTAGTGTTGAAAAACAACTTTTCGCACTTGTGTTGGTGCAGGAAACCACTTTTGCACTTGTATTAGTGTGGCAAAACCACTTTTCGCACTTGTGTTAGTGTTGAAATACCACTTTTCGCACTTGTGTTAGTGTTGAAAAACCACTTTTCACAGTTGTGTTGGTGCAGGAAACCACTTTTGCACTTGTATTAGTGTGGAAAAAACACTTTTCGCACTTTTGTTAGTGTTGAAAAACCACTTTTCGCACTTGTGTTAGTGTTGAAAAACCACTTTTCGCACTTGTGTTGGTGCAGGAAACCACTTTTGCACTTGTATTAGTGTGGAAAAAACACTTTTTGCACTTGTGATAGTGTTGAAAAAGCACTTTTCGCACTTGTGTTAGTGTTGAAAAACCACTTTTTGCACTTGTGTTGGTGCAGGAAACCACTTTTGCACTTGTATTAGTGTGGAAAAACCACTTTTCGCACTTGTGTTAGTGTTGAAAAACCACTTTTCGCACTTGTGTTAGTGTTGAAAAACCACTTTTCGCACTTGTGTTAGTGTTGAAAAACCACATTTCGCACTTGTGTTGGTGCAGGAAACCACTTTTGCACTTGTATTAGTGTGGAAAAAACACTTTTCGCACTTGTGTTAGTGTTGAAAAACCACTTTTCGCACTTGTGTTAGTGTTGAAAAACCACTTTTCGCACTTGTGTTAGTGTCGAAAAACCACTTTTCGCACTTGTGTTAGTGTTGAAAAACCACTTTTCGCACTTGTGTTGGTGCAGGAAACCACTTTTGCACTTGTATTAGTGTGGAAAAAACACTTTTTGCACTTGTGTTAGTGTTGAAAAACCACTTTTCGCACTTGTGTTAGTGTTGAAAAACCACTTTTCGCACTTGTGTTGGTGCAGGAAACCACTTTTGCACTTGTATTAGTGTGGAAAAAACACTTTTCGCACTTGTGTTAGTGTTGAAAAACCACTTTTCGCACTTGTGTTAGTGTTGAAAAACCACTTTTCGCACTTGTGTTAGTGTTGAAAAACCACTTTTCACACTTGTGTTGGTGCAGGAAACCACTTTTGCACTTGTATTAGTGTGGAAAAACCACTTTTCGCACTTGTGTTAGTGTTGAAAAACCACTTTTCGCACTTGGGTTAGTGTTGAAAAACCACTTTTCGCACTTGTGTTGGTGCAGGAAACCACTTTTGCGCTTCTATTAGTGTGGAAAAACCACTTTTCGCACTTGTGTTAATGTTGAAAAACCACTTTTCGCACTTGTGTTTGTGCAGGAAACCACTTTTGCACTTGTATTAGTGTGGAAAAACCACTTTCCGCACTTGTGTTGGTGCAGGAAACCACTTTTGCACTTGTATTAGTGTGGAAAAACCACTTTTCGCACTTGTGTTAGTGTTGAAAAACCACTTTTCGCACTTGTGTTAGTGTTGAAAAACCACTTTTCGCACTTGTGTTAGTGTTGAAAAACCACTTTTCGCACTTGTGTTGGTGCAGGAAACCACTTTTGCACTTGTATTAGTGTGGAAAAAACACTTTTCGCACTTGTGTTAGTGTTGAAAAACCACTTTTCGCACTTGTGTTGGTGCAGGAAACCACTTTTGCACTTGTATTAGTGTGGAAAAACCACTTTTCGCACTTGTGTTAGTGTTGAAAAACCACTTTTCGCACTTGTGTTAGTGTTGAAAAACCACTTTTCGCACTTGTGTTAGTGTTGAAAAACCACTTTTCGCACTTGTGTTGGTGCAGGAAACCACTTTTGCACTTGTATTAGTGTGGTAAAACCACTTTTCGCACTTGTGTTAGTGTTGAAAAACCACTTTTCGCACTTGTGTTAGTGTTGAAAAACCACTTTTCGCACTTGTGTTGGTGCAGGAAACCACTTTTGCACTTGTATTAGTGTGGAAAAAACACTTTTCGCACTTTTGTTAGTGTTGAAAAACCTCTTTTTGCACTTGTGTTAGTGTTGAAAAACCACTTTTGGCACTTGTGTTAGTGTTGAAAAACCACTTTTCGCACTTGTGTTGGTGCAGGAAACCACTTTTGCACTTGTATTAGTGTGGAAAAAACACTTTTTGCACTTGTGATAGTGTTGAAAAACCACTTTTCGAACTTGTGTTAGTGTTGAAAAACCACTTTTCGCACTTGTGTTGGTGCAGGAAACCACTTTTGCACTTGTATTAGTGTGGAAAAACCACTTTTCGCACTTGAGTTAGTGTTGAAAAAACACTTTTCGCACTTGTGTTAGTGTTGAAAAACCACTTTTCGCACTTGTGTTGGTGCAGGAAACCACTTTTGCACTTGTATTAGTGTGGAAAAACCACTTTTCGCACTTGTGTTAGTGTTGAAAAACCACTTTTCGCACTTGTGTTAGTGTTGAAAAACCGCTTTTCGCACTTGTGTTAGTGTTGAAAAACCACATTTCGCACTTGTGTTGGTGCAGGAAACCACTTTTGCACTTGTATTAGTGTGGAAAAAACACTTTTCGCACTTGTGTTAGTGTTGAAAAACCACTTTTCGCACTTGTGTTAGTGTTGAAAAACCACTTTTCGCACTTGTGTTAGTGTTGAAAAACCACTTTTCGCACTTGTGTTGGTGCAGGAAACCACTTTTGCACTTGTATTAGTGTGGAAAAACCACTTTTCGCACTTGTGTTAGTGTTGAAAACCACTTTTCGCACTTGTGTTAGTGTTGAAAAACCACTTTTCGCACTTGTATTGGTGCAGGAAACCACTTTTGCACTTGTATTAGTGTGGAAAAAACACTTTTCGCACTTTTGTTAGTGTTGAAAAACCACTTTTCGCACTTGTGTTAGTGTTGAAAAACCACTTTTCGCACTTGTGTTGGTGCAGGAAACCACTTTTGCACTTGTATTCGTGTGGAAAAAACACTTTTCGCACTTGTGTTAGTGTTGAAAAACCACTTTTCGCACTTGTGTTAGTGTTGAAAAACCACTTTTCGCACTTGTGTTAGTGTTGAAAAACCACTTAAGGCACTTGTATTGGTGCAGGAAACCACTTTTGCACTTGTATTAGTGTGGAAAAACCACTTTTCGCACTTGTGTTAGTGTTGAAAAGCCACTTTTCGCAATTGTGTTAGTGTTGAAAAACCACTTTCGCACTTGTGTTAGTGTTGAAAAACCACTTTTCGCACTTGTGTTGGTGCAGGAAACCACTTTTACACTTGTATTAGTGTGGAAAAAACACTTTTCGCACTTGTGTTAGTGTTGAAAAACCACTTTTCGCACTTGTGTTGGTGCAGGAAACCACTTTTGCACTTGTATTAGTGTGGAAAAAACACTTTTCGCACTTGTGTTAGTGTTGAAAAACCACTTTTCGCACTTGTGTTAGTGTTGAAAAACCACTTTTCGCACTTGTGTTAGTGTTGAAAAACCACTTTTCGCACTTGTGTTGGTGCAGGAAACCACTTTTGCACTTGTATTAGTGTGGAAAAACCACTTTTCGCACTTGTGTTGGTGTTGAAAAACCACTTTTCGCACTTGTGTTAGTGTTGAAAAACCACTTTTCGCACTTGTGTTGGTGCAGGAAACCACTTTTGCACTTGTATTAGTGTGGAGAAAACACTTTTCGCACTTGTGTTAGTGTTGAAAAACCACTTTTCACACCTGTGTTCATGTTGAAAAAGCACTTTTCGCACTTGTGTTAGTGTTGTAAAACCACTTTTCGCACTTGTGTTGGTGCAGGAAACCACTTTTGCACTTGTATTAGTGTGGAAAAAACACTTTTTGCACTTGTGATAGTGTTGAAAAACCACTTTTCGAACTTGTGTTAGTGTTGAAAAACCACTTTTCGCACTTGTGTTGGTGCAGGAAACCACTTTTGCACTTGTATTAGTGTGGAAAAACCACTTTTCGCACTTGTGTTGGTGCAGGAAACCACTTTTGCACTTGTATTAGTGTGGAAAAAACCACTTTTCGCACTTGTGTTAGTGTTGAAAAACCACTTTTCGCACTTGTGTTAGTGTTGAAAAACCACTTTTCGCACTTGTGTTAGTGTTGAAAAACCACTTTTCGCACTTGTGTTGGTGCAGGAAACCACTTTTGCACTTGTATTAGTGTGGAAAAACCACTTTTCGCACTTGTGTTGGTGCAGGAAACCACTTTTGCACTTGTATTAGTGTGGAAAAACCACTTTTCGCACTTGTGTTAGTGTTGAAAAACCACTTTTCGCACTTGTGTTCGTGTTGAAAAACCACTTTTCGCACTTGTGTTAGTGTTGAAAAACAACTTTTCGCACTTGTGTTAGTGTTGAAAAACCACTTTTCGCACTTGTGTTGGTGCAGGAAACCACTTTTGCACTTGTATTAGTGTGGAAAAACCACTTTTCGCACTTGTGTTAGTGTTGAAATACCACTTTTCGCACTTGTGTTAGTGTTGAAAAACCACTTTTCACACTTGTGTTGGTGCAGGAAACCACTTTTGCACTTGTATTAGTGTGGAAAAAACACTTTTCGCACTTTTGTTAGTGTTGAAAAACCACTTTTCGCGCTTGTGTTAGTGTTGAAAAACCACTTTTGGCACTTGTGTTAGTGTTGAAAAACCACTTTTGGCACTTGTGTTAGTGTTGAAAAACCACTTTTCGCACTTGTGTTCGTGCAGGAAACCACATTTGCACTTGTATTAGTGTGGAAAAAACACTTTTTGCACATGTGATAGTGTTGAAAAAGCACTTTTTGCACTTGTGTTAGTGTTGAAAAACCACTTTTTGCACTTGTGTTGGTGCAGGAAACCACTTTTGCACTTGTATTAGTGTGGAAAAACCACTTTTCGCACTTGTGTTAGTGTTGAAAAACCACTTTTCGCACTTGTGTTAGTGTTGAAAAACCACTTTTCGCACTTGTGTTAGTGTTGAAAAACCACATTTCGCACTTGTGTTGGTGCAGGAAACCACTTTTGCACTTGTATTAGTGTGGAAAAAACACTTTTCGCACTTGTGTTAGTGTTGAAAAACCACTTTCGCACTTGTGTTAGTGTTGAAAAACCACTTTTCGCACTTGTGTTGGTGCAGGAAACCACTTTTGCACTTGTATTAGTGTGGAAAAACCACTTTTCGCACTTGTGTTAGTGTTGAAAAACCACTTTTCGCACTTGTGTTAGTGTTGAAAAACCACTTTTCGCACTTGTATTGGTGCAGGAAACCACTTTTGCACTTGTATTAGTGTGGAAAAAACACTTTTCGCACTTTTGTTAGTGTTGAAAAACCACTTTTCGCACTTGTGTTAGTGTTGAAAAACCACTTTTCGCACTTGTGTTGGTGCAGGAAACCACTTTTGCACTTGTATTCGTGTGGAAAAAACACTTTTCGCACTTGTGTTAGTGTTGAAAAACCCCTTTTCGCACTTGTGTTAGTGTTGAAAAACCACTTTTCGCACTTGTGTTAGTGTTGAAAAACCACTTAAGGCACTTGTGTTGGTGCAGGAAACCACTTTTGCACTTGTATTAGTGTGGAAAAACCACTTTTCGCACTTGTGTTAGTGTTGAAAAGCCACTTTTCGCACTTGTGTTAGTGTTGAAAAACCACTTTCGCACTTGTGTTAGTGTTGAAAAACCACTTTTCGCACTTGTGTTGGTGCAGGAAACCACTTTTACACTTGTATTAGTGTGGAAAAAACACTTTTTGCACTTGTGTTAGTGTTGAAAAACCACTTTTCGCACTTGTGTTAGTGTTGAAAAACCACTTTTCGCACTTGTGTTGGTGCAGGAAACCACTATTGCACTTGTATTAGTGTGGAAAAAACACTTTTCGCACTTGTGTTAGTGTTGAAAAACCACTTTTCGCACTTGTGTTAGTGTTGAAAAACCACTTTTCGCACTTGTGTTAGTGTTGAAAAACCACTTTTCACACTTGTGATGGTGCAGGAAACCACTTTTGCACTTGTATTAGTGTGGAAAAACCACTTTTCGCACTTGTGTTAGTGTTGAAAAACCACTTTTCGCACTTGGGTTAGTGTTGAAAAACCACTTTTCGCACTTGTGTTGGTGCAGGAAACCACTTTTGCACTTCTATTAGTGTGGAAAAACCACTTTTCGCACTTGTGTTAATGTTGAAAAACCACTTTTCGCACTTGTGTTTGTGCAGGAAACCACTTTTGCACTTGTATTAGTGTGGAAAAACCACTTTTCGCACTTGTGTTGGTGCAGGAAACCACTTTTGCACTTGTATTAGTGTGGAAAAACCACTTTTCGCACTTGTGTTAGTGTTGAAAAACCACTTTTCGCACTTGTGTTTGTGTTGAAAAACCACTTTTCGCACTTGTGTTAGTGTTGAAAAACCACTTTTCGCACTTGTGTTGGTGCAGGAAACCACTTTTGCACTTGTATTAGTGTGGAAAAAACACTTTTCGCACTTGTGTTAGTGTTGAAAAACCACTTTTCGCACTTGTGTTGGTGCAGGAAACCACTTTTGCACTTGTATTAGTGTGGAAAAACCACTTTTCGCACTTGTGTTAGTGTTGAAAAACCACTTTTCGCACTTGTGTTAGTGTTGAAAAACCACTTTTCGCACTTGTGTTAGTGTTGAAAAACCACTTTTCGCACTTGTGTTGGTGCAGGAAACCACTTTTGCACTTGTATTAGTGTGGAAAAACCACTTTTCGCACTTGTGTTAGTGTTGAAAAACCACTTTTCGCACTTGTGTTAGTGTTGAAAAACCACTTTTCGCACTTGTGTTGGTGCAGGAAACCACTTTTGCACTTGTATTAGTGTGGAAAAAACACTTTTTGCACTTGTGATAGTGTTGAAAAACCACTTTTCGAACTTGTGTTAGTGTTGAAAAACCACTTTTCGCACTTGTGTTGGTGCAGGAAACCACTTTTGCACTTGTATTAGTGTGGAAAAACCACTTTTCGCACTTGAGTTAGTGTTAAAAAAACACTTTTCGCACTTGTGTTAGTGTTGAAAAACCACTTTTCGCACTTGTGTTGGTGCAGGAAACCACTTTTGCACTTGTATTAGTGTGGAAAAAACACTTTTTGCACATGTGATAGTGTTGAAAAAGCACTTTTTGCACTTGTGTTAGTGTTGAAAAACCACTTTTTGCACTTGTGTTGGTGCAGGAAACCACTTTTGCACTTGTATTAGTGTGGAAAAACCACTTTTCGCACTTGTGTTAGTGTTGAAAAACCACTTTTCGCACTTGTGTTAGTGTTGAAAAACCACTTTTCGCACTTGTGTTAGTGTTGAAAAACCACATTTCGCACTTGTGTTGGTGCAGGAAACCACTTTTGCACTTGTATTAGGGTGGAAAAAACACTTTTCGCACTTGTGTTAGTGTTGAAAAACCACTTTTCGCACTTGTGTTAGTGTTGAAAAACCACTTTTCGCACTTGTGTTGGTGCAGGAAACCACTTTTGCACTTGTATTAGTGTGGAAAAACCACTTTTCGCACTTGTGTTAGTGTTGAAAAACCACTTTTCGCACTTGTGTTAGTGTTGAAAAACCACTTTTCGCACTTGTATTGGTGCAGGAAACCACTTTTGCACTTGTATTAGTGTGGAAAAAACACTTTTCGCACTTTTGTTAGTGTTGAAAAACCACTTTTCGCACTTGTGTTAGTGTTGAAAAACCACTTTTCACACTTGTGTTGGTGCAGGAAACCACTTTTGCACTTGTATTCGTGTGGAAAAAACACTTTTCGCACTTGTGTTAGTGTTGAAAAACCACTTTTCGCACTTGTGTTAGTGTTGAAAAACCACTTTTCGCACTTGTGTTAGTGTTGAAAAACCACTTAAGGCACTTGTGTTGGTGCAGGAAACCACTTTTGCACTTGTATTAGTGTGGAAAAACCACTTTTCGCACTTGTGTTAGTGTTGAAAAACCACTTTTCGCACTTGTGTTGGTGCAGGAAACCACTTTTGCACTTGTATCAGTGTGGAAAAAACACTTTTCGCACTTGTGTTGGTGCAGGAAACCACTTTTGCACTTGTATTAGTGTGGAAAAAACCACTTTTCGCACTTGTGTTAGTGTTGAAAAACCACTTTTCGCACTTGTGTTAGTGTTGAAAAACCACTTTTCGCACTTGTGTTAGTGTTGAAAAACCACTTTTCGCACTTGTGTTGGTGCAGGAAACCACTTTTGCACTTGTATTAGTGTGGAAAAACCACTTTTCGCACTTGTGTTGGTGCAGGAAACCACTTTTGCACTTGTAATAGTGTGGAAAAACCACTTTTCGCACTTGTGTTAGTGTTGAAAAACCACTTTTCGCACTTGTGTTCGTGTTGAAAAACCACTTTTCGCACTTGTGTTTGTGTTGAAAAACAACTTTTCGCACTTGTGTTAGTGTTGAAAAACCACTTTTCGCACTTGTGTTGGTGCAGGAAACCACTTTTGCACTTGTATTAGTGTGGAAAAAACACTTTTCGCACTTGTGTTAGTGTTGAAATACCACTTTTCGCACTTGTGTTAGTGTTGAAAAACCACTTTTCACACTTGTGTTGGTGCAGGAAACCACTTTTGCACTTGTATTAGTGTGGAAAAAACACTTTTCGCACTTTTGTTAGTGTTGAAAAACCACTTTTCGCACTTGTGTTAGTGTTGAAAAACCACTTTTCGCACTTGTGTTGGTGCAGGAAACCACTTTTGCACTTGTATTAGTGTGGAAAAAACACTTTTTGCACTTGTGATAGTGTTGAAAAAGCACTTTTCGCACTTGTGTTAGTGTTGAAAAACCACTTTTTGCACTTGTGTTGGTGCAGGAAACCACTTTTGCACTTGTATTAGTGTGGAAAAACCACTTTTCGCACTTGTGTTAGTGTTGAAAAACCACTTTTCGCACTTGTGTTAGTGTTGAAAAACCACTTTTCGCACTTGTGTTAGTGTTGAAAAACCACATTTCGCACTTGTGTTGGTGCAGGAAACCACTTTTGCACTTGTATTAGTGTGGAAAAAACACTTTTCGCACTTGTGTTAGTGTTGAAAAACCACTTTTCGCACTTGTGTTAGTGTTGAAAAACCACTTTTCGCACTTGTGTTAGTGTTGAAAAACCACTTTTCGCACTTGTGTTAGTGTTGAAAAACCACTTTTCGCACTTGTGTTGGTGCAGGATACCACTTTTGCATTTGTATTAGTGTGGAAAAAACACTTTTTGCACTTGTGTTAGTGTTGAAAAACCACTTTTCGCACTTGCGTTAGTGTTGAAAAACCACTTTTCGCACTTGTGTTGGTGCAGGAAACCACTTTTGCACTTGTATTAGTGTGGAAAAACCACTTTTCGCACTTGTGTTAGTGTTGAAAAACCACTTTTCGCACTTGT
This sequence comes from Myxine glutinosa, assembly GCF_964187855.1. NCBI lineage: Eukaryota > Metazoa > Chordata > Myxini > Myxiniformes > Myxinidae > Myxine > Myxine glutinosa. The sequence continues at coordinate 13,063 of NW_027619307.1, forward strand.
GTTAGTGTTGAAAAACCACTTTTCGCACTTGTGTTAGTGTTGAAAAACCACTTTTCGCACTTGTGTTGGTGCAGGAAACCACTTTTGCACTTGTATTAGTGTGGAAAAACCACTTTTCGCACTTGTGTTAGTGTTGAAAAACCACTTTTCGCACTTGTGTTAGTGTTGAAAAACCACTTTTCGCACTTGTGTTAGTGTTGAAAAACCTCTTTTTGCACTTGTGTTAGTGTTGAAAAACCACTTTTGGCACTTGTGTTAGTGTTGAAAAACCACTTTTCGCACTTGTGTTGGTGCAGGAAACCACTTTTGCACTTGTATTAGTGTGGAAAAAACACTTTTTGCACTTGTGATAGTGTTGAAAAACCACTTTTCGAACTTGTGTTAGTGTTGAAAAACCACTTTTCGCACTTGTGTTGGTGCAGGAAACCACTTTTGCACTTGTATAAGTGTGGAAAAAACACTTTTTGCACTTGTGATAGTGTTGAAAAAGCACTTTTTGCACTTGTGTTAGTGTTGAAAAACCACTTTTTGCACTTGTGTTGGTGCAGGAAACCACTTTTGCACTTGTATTAGTGTGGAAAAACCACTTTTCGCACTTGTGTTAGTGTTGAAAAACCACTTTTCGCACTTGTGTTAGTGTTGAAAAACCACTTTTCGCACTTGTGTTAATGTTGAAAAACCACATTTCGCACTTGTGTTGGTGCAGGAAACCACTTTTGCACTTGTATTAGTGTGGAAAAAACACTTTTCGCACTTGTGTTAGTGTTGAAAAAACACTTTTCGCACTTGTGTTAGTGTTGAAAAACCACTTTTCGCACTTGTGTTAGTGTTGAAAAACCACTTTTCGCACATGTGTTGGTGCAGGAAACCACTTTTGCACTTGTATTAGTGTGGAAAAACCACTTTTCGCACTTGTGTTAGTGTTGAAAAACCACTTTTCGCACTTGTGTTAGTGTTGAAAAACCACTTTTCGCACTTGTATTGGTGCAGGAAACCACTTTTGCACTTGTATTAGTGTGGAAAAAACACTTTTCGCACTTTTGTTAGTGTTGAAAAACCACTTTTCGCACTTGTGTTAGTGTTGAAAAACCACTTTTCGCACTTGTGTTGGTGCAGGAAACCACTTTTGCACTTGTATTCGTGTGGAAAAAACACTTTTCGCACTTGTGTTAGTGTTGAAAAACCACTTTTCGCACTTGTGTTAGTGTTGAAAAACCACTTTTCGCACTTGTGTTAGTGTTGAAAAACCACTTAAGGCACTTGTGTTGGTGCAGGAAACCACTTTTGCACTTGTATTAGTGTGGAAAAACCACTTTTCGCACTTGTGTTAGTGTTGAAAAGCCACTTTTCGCACTTGTGTTAGTGTTGAAAAACCACTTTCGCACTTGTGTTAGTGTTGAAAAACCACTTTTCGCACTTGTGTTGGTGCAGGAAACCACTTTTACACTTGTATTAGTGTGGAAAAAACACTTTTCGCACTTGTGTTAGTGTTGAAAAACCACTTTTCGCACTTGTGTTGGTGCAGGAAACCACTTTTGCACTTGTATTAGTGTGGAAAAAACACTTTTCGCACTTGTGTTGGTGTTGAAAAACCACTTTTCGCACTTGTGTTAGTGTTGAAAAACCACTTTTCGCACTTGTGTTAGTGTTGAAAAACCACTTTTCGCACTTGTGTTAGTGTTGAAAAACCACTTTTCGCACTTGTGTTGGTGCAGGAAACCACTTTTGCACTTGTATTAGTGTGGAAAAACCACTTTTCGCACTTGTGTTGGTGTTGAAAAACCACTTTTCGCACTTGTGTTAGTGTTGAAAAACCACTTTTCGCACTTGTGTTGGTGCAGGAAACCACTTTTGCACTTGTATTAGTGTGGAGAAAACACTTTTCGCACTTGTGTTAGTGTTGAAAAACCACTTTTCACACCTATGTTCGTGTTGAAAAAGCACTTTTCGCACTTGTGTTAGTGTTGTAAAACCACTTTTCGCACTTGTGTTGGTGCAGGAAACCACTTTTGCACTTGTATTAGTGTGGAAAAAACACTTTTTGCACTTGTGATAGTGTTGAAAAACCACTTTTCGAACTTGTGTTAGTGTTGAAAAACCACTTTTCGCACTTGTGTTGGTGCAGGAAACCACTTTTGCACTTGTATTAGTGTGGAAAAACCACTTTTCGCACTTGTGTTGGTGCAGGAAACCACTTTTGCACTTGTATTAGTGTGGAAAAAACCACTTTTCGCACTTGTGTTAGTGTTGAAAAACCACTTTTCGCACTTGTGTTAGTGTTGAAAAACCACTTTTCGCACTTGTGTTAGTGTTGAAAAACCACTTTTCGCACTTGTGTTAGTGTTGAAAAACCACTTTTCGCACTTGTGTTGGTGCAGGAAACCACTTTTGCACTTGTATTAGTGTGGAAAAAACACTTTTCGCACTTGTGTTAGTGTTGAAAAACCACTTTTCGCACTTGTGTTGGTGCAGGAAACCACTTTTGCACTTGTATTAGTGTGGAAAAACCACTTTTCGCACTTGTGTTAGTGTTGAAAAACCACTTTTCGCACTTGTGTTAGTGTTGAAAAACCACTTTTCGCACTTGTGTTAGTGTTGAAAAACCACTTTTCGCACTTGTGTTGGTGCAGGAAACCACTTTTGCACTTGTATTAGTGTGGAAAAACCACTTTTCGCACTTGTGTTAGTGTTGAAAAACCACTTTTCGCACTTGTGTTAGTGTTGAAAAACCACTTTTCGCACTTGTGTTGGTGCAGGAAACCACTTTTGCACTTGTATTAGTGTGGAAAAAACACTTTTCGCACTTTTGTTAGTGTTGAAAAACCACTTTTCGCACTTGTGTTAGTGTTGAAAAACCACTTTTGGCACTTGTGTTAGTGTTGAAAAACCACTTTTCGCACTTGTGTTGGTGCAAGAAACCACTTTTGCACTTGTATTAGTGTGGAAAAAACACTTTTTGCACTTGTGATAGTGTTGAAAAACCACTTTTCGAACTTGTGTTAGTGTTGAAAAACCACTTTTCGCACTTGTGTTGGTGCAGGAAACCACTTTTGCACTTGTATTAGTGTGGAAAAACCACTTTTCGCACTTGAGTTAGTGTTAAAAAAACACTTTTCACACTTGTGTTAGTGTTGAAAAACCACTTTTCGCACTTGTGTTGGTGCAGGAAACCACTTTTGCACTTGTATTAGTGTGGAAAAAACACTTTTTGCACTTGTGATAATGTTGAAAAAGCACTTTTCGCACTTGTGTTAGTGTTGAAAAACCACTTTTTGCACTTGTGTTGGTGCAGGAAACCACTTTTGCACTTGTATTAGTGTGGAAAAAACACTTTTCGCACTTTTGTTAGTGTTGAAAAACCTCTTTTCGCACTTGTGTTAGTGTTGAAAAACCACTTTTCGCACTTGTGTTGGTGCAGGAAACCACTTTTGCACTTGTATTAGTGTGGAAAAAACACTTTTCGCACTTTTGTTAGTGTTGAAAAACCACTTTTCGCACTTGTGTTAGTGTTGAAAAACCACTTTTGGCACTTGTGTTAGTGTTGAAAAACCACTTTTCACACTTCTGTTGGTGCAGGAAACCACTTTTGCACTTGTATTAGTGTGGAAAAAACACTTTTTGCACTTGTGAGAGTGTTGAAAAACCACTTTTCGAACTTGTGTTAGTGTTGAAAAACCACTTTTCGCACTTGTGTTGGTGCAGGAAACCACTTTTGCACTTGTATTAGTGTGGAAAAACCACTTTTCGCACTTGAGTTAGTGTTAAAAAACACTTTTCGCACTTGTGTTAGTGTTGAAAAACCACTTTTCGCACTTGTGTTGGTGCAGGAAACCACTTTTGCACTTGTATTAGTGTGGAAAAACACTTTTTGCACTTGTGATAGTGTTGAAAAAGCACTTTTTGCACTTGTGTTAGTGTTGAAAAACCACTTTTCGCACTTGTGTTGGTGCAGGAAACCACTTTTGCACTTGTATTAGTGTGGAAAAACCACTTTTCGCACTTGTGTTAGTGTTGAAAAACCACTTTTCGCACTTGTGTTAGTGTTGAAAAACCACTTTTCGCACTTGTGTTAGTGTTGAAAAACCACTTTTCGCACTTGTGTTGGTGCAGGAAACCACTTTTGCACTTGTATTAGTGTGGAAAAAACACTTTTCGCAATTGTGTTAGTGTTGAAAAACCACTTTTCGCACTTGTGTTGGTGCAGGAAACCACTTTTGCACTTGTATTAGTGTGGAAAAACCACTTTTCGCACTTGTGTTAGTGTTGAAAAACCACTTTTCGCACTTGTGTTAGTGTTGAAAAACCACTTTTCGCACTTGTGTTAGTGTTGAAAAACCACTTTTCGCACTTGTGTTGGTGCAGGAAACCACTTTTGCACTTGTATTAGTGTGGAAAAACCACTTTTCGCACTTGTGTTAGTGTTGAAAACCACTTTTCGCACTTGTGTTAGTGTTGAAAAACCACTTTTCGCACTTGTGTTGGTGCAGGAAACCACTTTTGCACTTGTATTAGTGTGGAAAAAACACTTTTCGCACTTTTGTTAGTGTTGAAAAACCACTTTTCGCACTTGTGTTAGTGTTGAAAAACCACTTTTGGCACTTGTGTTAGTGTTGAAAAACCACTTTTCGCACTTGTGTTGGTGCAGGAAACCACTTTTGCACTTGTATTAGTGTGGAAAAAACACTTTTTGCACTTGTGATAGTGTTGAAAAACCACTTTTCGAACTTGTGTTAGTGTTGAAAAACCACTTTTCGCACTTGTGTTGGTGCAGGAAACCACTTTTGCACTTGTATTAGTGTGGAAAAACCACTTTTCGCACTTGAGTTAGTGTTAAAAAACACTTTTCGCACTTGTGTTAGTGTTGAAAAACCACTTTTCGCACTTGTGTTGGTGCAGGAAACCACTTTTGCACTTGTATTAGTGTGGAAAAAACACTTTTTGCACTTGTGATAGTGTTGAAAAAGCACTTTTTGCACTTGTGTTAGTGTTGAAAAACCACTTTTTGCACTTGTGTTGGTGCAGGAAACCACTTTTGCACTTGTATTAGTGTGGAAAAACCACTTTTCGCAGTTGTGTTAGTGTTGAAAAACCACTTTTCGCACTTGTGTTAGTGTTGAAAAACCACTTTTCGCACTTGTGTTAGTGTTGAAAAACCACATTTCGCACTTGTGTTGGTGCAGGAAACCACTTTTGCACTTGTATTAGTGTGGAAAAAACACTTTTCGCACTTGTGTTAGTGTTGAAAAACCACTTTTCGCACGTGTGTTAGTGTTGAAAAACCACTTTTCGCACGTGTGTTAGTGTTGAAAAACCACTTTTCGCACTTGGGTTAGTGTTGAAAAACCACTTTTCGCACTTGTGTTGGTGCAGGAAACCACTTTTGCACTTCTATTAGTGTGGAAAACCACTTTTCGCACTTGTGTTAATGTTGAAAAACCACTTTTCGCACTTGTGTTTGTGCAGGAAACCACTTTTGCACTTGTATTAGTGTGGAAAAACCACTTTTCGCACTTGTGTTGGTGCAGGAAACCACTTTTGCACTTGTATTAGTGTGGAAAAACCACTTTTCGCACTTGTGTTAGTGTTGAAAAACCACTTTTCGCACTTGTGTTAGTGTTGAAAAACCACTTTTCGCACTTGTGTTAGTGTTGAAAAACCACTTTTCGCACTTGTGTTGGTGCAGGAAACCACTTTTGCACTTGTATTAGTGTGGAAAAAACACTTTTCGCACTTGTGTTAGTGTTGAAAAACCACTTTTCGCACTTGTGTTGGTGCAGGAAACCACTTTTGCACTTGTATTAGTGTGGAAAAACCACTTTTCGCACTTGTGTTAGTGTTGAAAAACCACTTTTCGCACTTGTGTTAGTGTTGAAAAACCACTTTTCGCACTTGTGTTAGTGTTGAAAAACCACTTTTCGCACTTGTGTTGGTGCAGGAAACCACTTTTGCACTTGTATTAGTGTGGAAAAACCACTTTTCGCACTTGTGTTAGTGTTGAAAAACCACTTTTCGCACTTGTGTTAGTGTTGAAAAACCACTTTTCGCACTTGTGTTGGTGCAGGAAACCACTTTTGCACTTGTATTAGTGTGGAAAAAACACTTTTCGCACTTTTGTTAGTGTTGAAAAACCACTTTTCGCACTTGTGTTAGTGTTGAAAAACCACTTTTGGCACTTGTGTTAGTGTTGAAAAACCACTTTTCGCACTTGTGTTGGTGCAGGAAACCACTTTTGCACTTGTATTAGTGTGGAAAAAACACTTTTCGCACTTGTGTTAGTGTTGAAAAACCACTTTTCGCACTTGTGTTAGTGTTGAAAAACCACTTTTCGCACTTGTGTTAGTGTTGAAAAACCACTTTTCACACTTGTGTTGGTGCAGGAAACCACTTTTGCACTTGTATTAGTGTGGAAAAACCACTTTTCGCACTTGTGTTAGTGTTGAAAAACCACTTTTCGCACTTGGGTTAGTGTTGAAAAACCACTTTTCGCACTTGTGTTGGTGCAGGAAACCACTTTTGCACTTCTATTAGTGTGGAAAAACCACTTTTCGCACTTGTGTTAATGTTGAAAAACCACTTTTCGCACTTGTGTTTGTGCAGGAAACCACTTTTGCACTTGTATTAGTGTGGAAAAACCACTTTTCGCACTTGTGTTGGTGCAGGAAACCACTTTTGCACTTGTATTAGTGTGGAAAAACCACTTTTCGCACTTGTGTTAGTGTTGAAAAACCACTTTTCGCACTTGTGTTAGTGTTGAAAAACCACTTTTCGCACTTGTGTTAGTGTTGAAAAACCACTTTTCGCACTTGTGTTGGTGCAGGAAACCACTTTTGCACTTGTATTAGTGTGGAAAAAACACTTTTCGCACTTGTGTTAGTGTTGAAAAACCACTTTTCGCACTTGTGTTGGTGCAGGAAACCACTTTTGCACTTGTATTAGTGTGGAAAAACCACTTTGTGCACTTGTGTTAGTGTTGAAAAACCACTTTTAGCACTTGTGTTAGTGTTGAAAAACCACTTTTCGCACTTGTGTTAGTGTTGAAAAACCACTTTTCGCACTTGTGTTGGTGCAGGAAACCACTTTTGCACTTGTATTAGTGTGGAAAAACCACTTTTCGCACTTGTGTTAGTGTTGAAAAACCACTTTTCGCACTTGTGTTAGTGTTGAAAAACCACTTTTCGCACTTGTGTTGGTGCAGGAAACCACTTTTGCACTTGTATTAGTGTGGAAAAAACACTTTTCGCACTTTTGTTAGTGTTGAAAAACCACTTTTCGCACTTGTGTTAGTGTTGAAAAACCACTTTTGGCACTTGTGTTAGTGTTGAAAAACCACTTTTCGCACTTGTGTTGGTGCAGGAAACCACTTTTGCACTTGTATTAGTGTGGAAAAAACACTTTTTGCACTTGTGATAGTGTTGAAAAACCACTTTTCGAACTTGTGTTAGTGTTGAAAAACCACTTTTTGCACTTGTGTTGGTGCAGGAAACCACTTTTGCACTTGTATTAGTGTGGAAAAACCACTTTTCGCAGTTGTGTTAGTGTTGAAAAACCACTTTTCGCACTTGTGTTAGTGTTGAAAAACCACTTTTCGCACTTGTGTTAGTGTTGAAAAACCACATTTCGCACTTGTGTTGGTGCAGGAAACCACTTTTGCACTTGTATTAGTGTGGAAAAAACACTTTTCGCACTTGTGTTAGTGTTGAAAAACCACTTTTCGCACGTGTGTTAGTGTTGAAAAACCACTTTTCGCACGTGTGTTAGTGTTGAAAAACCACTTTTCGCACTTGGGTTAGTGTTGAAAAACCACTTTTCGCACTTGTGTTGGTGCAGGAAACCACTTTTGCACTTCTATTAGTGTGGAAAACCACTTTTCGCACTTGTGTTAATGTTGAAAAACCACTTTTCGCACTTGTGTTTGTGCAGGAAACCACTTTTGCACTTGTATTAGTGTGGAAAAACCACTTTTCGCACTTGTGTTGGTGCAGGAAACCACTTTTGCACTTGTATTAGTGTGGAAAAACCACTTTTCGCACTTGTGTTAGTGTTGAAAAACCACTTTTCGCACTTGTGTTAGTGTTGAAAAACCACTTTTCGCACTTGTGTTAGTGTTGAAAAACCACTTTTCGCACTTGTGTTGGTGCAGGAAACCACTTTTGCACTTGTATTAGTGTGGAAAAAACACTTTTCGCACTTGTGTTAGTGTTGAAAAACCACTTTTCGCACTTGTGTTGGTGCAGGAAACCACTTTTGCACTTGTATTAGTGTGGAAAAACCACTTTTCGCACTTGTGTTAGTGTTGAAAAACCACTTTTCGCACTTGTGTTAGTGTTGAAAAACCACTTTTCGCACTTGTGTTAGTGTTGAAAAACCACTTTTCGCACTTGTGTTGGTGCAGGAAACCACTTTTGCACTTGTATTAGTGTGGAAAAACCACTTTTCGCACTTGTGTTAGTGTTGAAAAACCACTTTTCGCACTTGTGTTAGTGTTGAAAAACCACTTTTCGCACTTGTGTTGGTGCAGGAAACCACTTTTGCACTTGTATTAGTGTGGAAAAAACACTTTTCGCACTTTTGTTAGTGTTGAAAAACCACTTTTCGCACTTGTGTTAGTGTTGAAAAACCACTTTTGGCACTTGTGTTAGTGTTGAAAAACCACTTTTCGCACTTGTGTTGGTGCAGGAAACCACTTTTGCACTTGTATTAGTGTGGAAAAAACACTTTTCGCACTTGTGTTAGTGTTGAAAAACCACTTTTCGCACTTGTGTTAGTGTTGAAAAACCACTTTTCGCACTTGTGTTAGTGTTGAAAAACCACTTTTCACACTTGTGTTGGTGCAGGAAACCACTTTTGCACTTGTATTAGTGTGGAAAAACCACTTTTCGCACTTGTGTTAGTGTTGAAAAACCACTTTTCGCACTTGGGTTAGTGTTGAAAAACCACTTTTCGCACTTGTGTTGGTGCAGGAAACCACTTTTGCACTTCTATTAGTGTGGAAAAACCACTTTTCGCACTTGTGTTAATGTTGAAAAACCACTTTTCGCACTTGTGTTTGTGCAGGAAACCACTTTTGCACTTGTATTAGTGTGGAAAAACCACTTTTCGCACTTGTGTTGGTGCAGGAAACCACTTTTGCACTTGTATTAGTGTGGAAAAACCACTTTTCGCACTTGTGTTAGTGTTGAAAAACCACTTTTCGCACTTGTGTTAGTGTTGAAAAACCACTTTTCGCACTTGTGTTAGTGTTGAAAAACCACTTTTCGCACTTGTGTTGGTGCAGGAAACCACTTTTGCACTTGTATTAGTGTGGAAAAAACACTTTTCGCACTTGTGTTAGTGTTGAAAAACCACTTTTCGCACTTGTGTTGGTGCAGGAAACCACTTTTGCACTTGTATTAGTGTGGAAAAACCACTTTGTGCACTTGTGTTAGTGTTGAAAAACCACTTTTAGCACTTGTGTTAGTGTTGAAAAACCACTTTTCGCACTTGTGTTAGTGTTGAAAAACCACTTTTCGCACTTGTGTTGGTGCAGGAAACCACTTTTGCACTTGTATTAGTGTGGAAAAACCACTTTTCGCACTTGTGTTAGTGTTGAAAAACCACTTTTCGCACTTGTGTTAGTGTTGAAAAACCACTTTTCGCACTTGTGTTGGTGCAGGAAACCACTTTTGCACTTGTATTAGTGTGGAAAAAACACTTTTCGCACTTTTGTTAGTGTTGAAAAACCACTTTTCGCACTTGTGTTAGTGTTGAAAAACCACTTTTGGCACTTGTGTTAGTGTTGAAAAACCACTTTTCGCACTTGTGTTGGTGCAGGAAACCACTTTTGCACTTGTATTAGTGTGGAAAAAACACTTTTTGCACTTGTGATAGTGTTGAAAAACCACTTTTCGAACTTGTGTTAGTGTTGAAAAACCACTTTTCGCACTTGTGTTGGTGCAGGAAACCACTTTTGCACTTGTATTAGTGTGGAAAAACCACTTTTCGCACTTGAGTTAGTGTTAAAAAAACACTTTTCGCACTTGTGTTAGTGTTGAAAAACCACTTTTCGCACTTGTGTTGGTGCAGGAAACCACTTTTGCACTTGTATTAGTGTGGAAAAAACACTTTTTGCACATGTGATAGTGTTGAAAAAGCACTTTTTGCACTTGTGTTAGTGTTGAAAAACCACTTTTTGCACTTGTGTTGGTGCAGGAAACCACTTTTGCACTTGTATTAGTGTGGAAAAACCACTTTTCGCACTTGTGTTAGTGTTGAAAAACCACTTTTGCACTTGTATTAGTGTGGAAAAAACACTTTTCGCACTTGTGTTAGTGTTGAAAAACCACTTTTCGCACTTGTGTTAGTGTTGAAAAACCACTTTTCGCACTTGTGTTGGTGCAGGAAACCACTTTTGCACTTGTATTAGTGTGGAAAAACCACTTTTCGCACTTGTGTTAGTGTTGAAAAACCACTTTTCGCACTTGTGTTAGTGTTGAAAAACCACTTTTCGCACTTGTATTGGTGCAGGAAACCACTTTTGCACTTGTATTAGTGTGGAAAAAACACTTTTCGCACTTTTGTTAGTGTTGAAAAACCACTTTTCGCACTTGTGTTAGTGTTGAAAAACCACTTTTCGCACTTGTGTTGGTGCAGGAAACCACTTTTGCACTTGTATTCGTGTGGAAAAAACACTTTTCGCACTTGTGTTAGTGTTGAAAAACCACTTTTCGCACTTGTGTTAGTGTTGAAAAACCACTTTTCGCACTTGTGTTAGTGTTGAAAAACCACTTAAGGCACTTGTGTTGGTGCAGGAAACCACTTTTGCACTTGTATTAGTGTGGAAAAACCACTTTTCGCACTTGTGTTAGTGTTGAAAAGCCACTTTTCGCACTTGTGTTAGTGTTGAAAAACCACTTTCGCACTTGTGTTAGTGTTGAAAAACCACTTTTCGCACTTGTGTTGGTGCAGGAAACCACTTTTACACTTGTATTAGTGTGGAAAAAACACTTTTCGCACTTGTGTTAGTGTTGAAAAACCACTTTTCGCACTTGTGTTGGTGCAGGAAACCACTTTTGCACTTGTATTAGTGTGGAAAAAACACTTTTTGCACTTGTGTTAGTGTTGAAAAACCACTTTTCGCACTTGTGTTAGTGTTGAAAAACCACTTTTCGCACTTGTGTTGGTGCAGGAAACCACTTTTGCACTTGTATTAGTGTGGAAAAAACACTTTTCGCACTTGTGTTAGTGTTGAAAAACCACTTTTTGCACTTGTGTTAGTGTTGAAAAACCACTTTTCGCACTTGTGTTAGTGTTGAAAAACCACTTTTCACACTTGTGTTGGTGCAGGAAACCACTTTTGCACTTGTATTAGTGTGGAAAAACCACTTTTCGCACTTGTGTTAGTGTTGAAAAACCACTTTTCGCACTTGGGTTAGTGTTGAAAAACCACTTTTCGCACTTGTGTTGGTGCAGGAAACCACTTTTGCACTTCTATTAGTGTGGAAAAACCACTTTTCGCACTTGTGTTAATGTTGAAAAACCACTTTTCGCACTTGTGTTTGTGCAGGAAACCACTTTTGCACTTGTATTAGTGTGGAAAAACCACTTTTCGCACTTGTGTTGGTGCAGGAAACCACTTTTGCACTTGTATTAGTGTGGAAAAACCACTTTTCGCACTTGTGTTAGTGTTGAAAACCACTTTTCGCACTTGTGTTAGTGTTGAAAAACCACTTTTCGCACTTGTGTTAGTGTTGAAAAACCACTTTTCGCACTTGTGTTGGTGCAGGAAACCACTTTTGCACTTGTATTAGTGTGGAAAAAACACTTTTCGCACTTGTGTTAGTGTTGAAAAACCACTTTTCGCACTTGTGTTGGTGCAGGAAACCACTTTTGCACTTGTATTAGTGTGGAAAAACCACTTTTCGCACTTGTGTTAGTGTTGAAAAACCACTTTTCGCACTTGTGTTAGTGTTGAAAAACCACTTTTCGCACTTGTGTTAGTGTTGAAAAACCACTTTTCGCACTTGTGTTGGTGCAGGAAACCACTTTTGCACTTGTATTAGTGTGGGAGAAAACACTTTTCGCACTTGTGTTAGTGTTGAAAAACCACTTTTCACACTTGTGTTAGTGTTGAAAAACCACTTTTCGCACTTGTGTTAGTGTTGAAAAACCACTTTTGCACTTGTATTAGTGTGGAAAAAACACTTTTCGCACTTGTGTTAGTGTTGAAAAACCACTTTTCGCACTTGTGTTAGTGTTGAAAACCACTTAAGGCACTTGTGTTGGTGCAGGAAACCACTTTTGCACTTGTATTAGTGTGGAAAAACCACTTTTCGCACTTGTGTTAGTGTTGAAAAGCCACTTTTCGCACTTGTGTTAGTGTTGAAAAACCACTTTCGCACTTGTGTTAGTGTTGAAAAACCACTTTTCGCAACTTGTGTTGGTGCAGGAAACCACTTTTACACTTGTATTAGTGTGGAAAAAACACTTTTCGCACTTGTGTTAGTGTTGAAAAACCACTTTTCGCACTTGTGTTGGTGCAGGAAACCACTTTTGCACTTTGTATTAGTGTGAAAAAACACTTTTTGCACTTGTGTTAGTGTTGAAAAACCACTTTTCGCACTTGTGTTAGTGTTGAAAAACCACTTTTCGCACTTGTGTTGGTGCAGGAAACCACTTTTGCACTTGTAATTAGTGTGAAAAAACACTTTTCGCACTTGTGTTAGTGTTGAAAACCACTTTCGCACTTGTGTTAGTGTTGAAAAACCCACTTTTCGCACTTGTGTTAGTGTTGAAAAACCACTTTTCACACTTGTGTTGGTGCAGGAAACCACTTTTGCACTTGTATTAGTGTGGAAAAAACCACTTTTCGCACTTGTGTTAGTGTTGAAAAACACTTTTTGCACTTGGGTTAGTGTTGAAAACCACTTTTCGCACTTGTGTTGGTGCAGGAAACCACTTTTGCACTTCTATTAGTGTGGAAAAACCACTTTCGCACTTGTGTTAAGTGTGAAAAACCACTTTTCGCACTTGTGTTTGTGCAGGAAACCACTTTTGCACTTGTATTAGTGTGGAAAAACCACTTTTCGCACTTGTGTTGGTGCAGGAAACCACTTTTGCACTTGTATTAGTGTGGAAAAACCACTTTTCGCACTTGTGTTAGTGTTGAAAAACACTTTTCGCACTTGTGTTAGTGTTGAAAAACCACTTTTCGCACTTGTGTTAGTGTTGAAAAACCACTTTTTGCACTTGTGTTGGTGCAGGAAACCACTTTTGCACTTGTATTAGTGTGGAAAAAACCACTTTTCGCACTTGTGTTAGTGTTGAAAAACCACTTTTCGCACTTGTGTTGGTGCAGGAAACCACTTTTGCACTTGTATTAGTGTGGAAAAACACTTTTCGCACTTGTGTTAGTGTTGAAAAACCACTTTTCGCACTTGTGTTAGTGTTGAAAAACCACTTTTCGCACTTGTGTTAGTGTTGAAAAACCACTTTTCGCACTTGTGTTGGTGCAGGAAACCACTTTTTGCACTTGTATTAGTGTGGAGAAAACACTTTTCGCACTTGTGTTAGTGTTGAAAAACCACTTTTCACACTTGTGTTAGTGTTGAAAACCACTTTTCGCACTTGTGTTAGTGTTGAAAAACCACTTTTGCACTTGTATTAGTGTGGAAAAACACTTTTCGCACTTGTGTTAGTGTTGAAAAACCACTTTTCGCACTTGTGTTAGTGTTGAAAAACCACTTTTCGCACTCGTGTTGGTGCAGGAAACCACTTTTGCACTTGTATTAGTGGAAAAACCACTTTTCGCACTTGTGTTAGGGTTGAAAAACCACTTTTTCGCACTTGTGTTAGTGTTGAAAAACCACTTTTCGCACTTGTATTGGTGCAGGAAACCACTTTTGCACTTGTATTAGTGTGGAAAAAACACTTTTCGCACTTTTGTTAGTGTTGAAAAACCACTTTTCGCACTTGTGTTAGTGTTGAAAAACCACTTTTCGCACTTGTGTTGGTGCAGGGAAACCACTTTTGCACTTGTATTCGTGTGGAAAAAACACTTTTCGCACTTGTGTTAGTGTTGAAAGTGTTGAAAAACCACTTTTCGCACTTGTGTTAGTGTTGAAAAACCACTTTTCGCACTTCTGTTAGTGTTGAAAAACCACTTAAGGCACTTGTGTTGGTGCAGGAAACCACTTTTGCACTTGTATTAGTGTGGAAAAACCACTTTTCGCACTTGTGTTAGTGTTGAAAAGCCACTTTTCGCACTTGTGTTAGTGTTGAAAAACCACTTTCGCACTTGTGTTAGTGTTGAAAAACCACTTTTCGCACTTGTGTTGGTGCAGGAAACCACTTTTACACTTGTATTAGTGTGGAAAAAACACTTTTCGCACTTGTGTTAGTGTTGAAAAACCACTTTTCGCACTTGTGTTGGTGCAGGAAACCACTTTTGCACTTGTATTAGTGTGGAAAAAACACTTTTTGCACTTGTGTTAGTGTTGAAAAACCACTTTTCGCACTTGTGTTAGTGTTGAAAAACCACTTTTCGCACTTGTGTTGGTGCAGGAAACCACTTTTGCACTTGTATTAGTGTGGAAAAAACACTTTTCGCACTTGTGTTAGTGTTGAAAAACCACTTTTCGCACTTGTGTTAGTGTTGAAAAACCACTTTTCGCACTTGTGTTAGTGTTGAAAAACCACTTTTCACACTTGTGTTGGTGCAGGAATCCACTTTTGCACTTGTATTAGTGTGGAAAAACCACTTTTCGCACTTGTGTTAGTGTTGAAAAACCACTTTTCGCACTTGGGTTAGTGTTGAAAAACCACTTTTCGCACTTGTGTTGGTGCAGGAAACCACTTTTGCACTTCTATTAGTGTGGAAAAACCACTTTTCGCACTTGTGTTAATGTTGAAAAACCACTTTTCGCACTTGTGTTTGTGCAGGAAACCACTTTTGCACTTGTATTAGTGTGGAAAAACCACTTTTCGCACTTGTGTTGGTGCAGGAAACCACTTTTGCACTTGTATTAGTGTGGAAAAACCACTTTTCGCACTTGTGTTAGTGTTGAAAAACCACTTTTCGCACTTGTGTTAGTGTTGAAAAACCACTTTTCGCACTTGTGTTAGTGTTGAAAAACCACTTTTCGCACTTGTGTTGGTGCAGGAAACCACTTTTGCACTTGTATTAGTGTGGAAAAAACACTTTTCGCACTTGTGTTAGTGTTGAAAAACCACTTTTCGCACTTGTGTTGGTGCAGGAAACCACTTTTGCACTTGTATTAGTGTGGAAAAACCACTTTTCGCACTTGTGTTAGTGTTGAAAAACCACTTTTCGCACTTGTGTTAGTGTTGAAAAACCACTTTTCGCACTTGTGTTCGTGTTGAAAAACCACTTTTCGCACTTGTGTTGGTGCAGGAAACCACTTTTGCACTTGTATTAGTGTGGAGAAAACACTTTTCGCACTTGTGTTAGTGTTGAAAAACCACTTTTCACACTTGTGTTAGTGTTGAAAAACCACTTTTCGCACTTGTGTTAGTGTTGAAAAACCACTTTTCGCACTTGTGTTGGTGCAGGAAACCACTTTTGCACTTGTATTAGTGTGGAAAAACACTTTTTGCACTTGTGATAGTGTTGAAAAACCACTTTTCGCACTTTTGTTAGTGTTGAAAAACCACTTTTCGCACTTGTGTTAGTGTTGAAAAACCACTTTTCGCACTTGTGTTGGTGCAGGAAACCACTTTTGCACTTGTATTCGTGTGGAAAAAACACTTTTTGCACTTGTGATAGTGTTGAAAAACCACTTTTCGAACTTGTGTTAGTGTTGAAAAACCACTTTTCGCACTTGTGTTGGTGCAGGAAACCACTTTTGCACTTGTATTAGTGTGGAAAAAACACTTTTTGCACTTGTGATAGTCTTGAAAAACCACTTTTCGAACTTGTGTTAGTGTTGAAAAACCACTTTTCGCACTTGTGTTGGTGCAGGAAACCACTTTTGCACTTGTATTAGTGTGGAAAAACCACTTTTCGCACTTGAGTTAGTGTTGAATAACCACTTTTCGCACTTGTGGTAGTGTTGAAAAACCACTTTTTGCACTTGTGTTGGTGCAGGAAACCACTTTTGCACTTGTATTAGTGTGGAAAAACCACTTTTTGCACTTGTGTTAGTGTTGAAAAACCACTTTTCGCACTTGTGTTAGTGTTGAAAAACCACTTTTCGCACTTGTGTTAGTGTTGAAAAACCACATTTCGCACTTGTGTTGGTGCAGGAAACCACTTTTGCACTTGTATTAGTGTGGAAAAACCACTTTTCGCACTTGTGTTAGTGTTGAAAAACCACTTTTCGCACTTGGGTTAGTGTTGAAAAACCACTTTTCGCACTTGTGTTGGTGCAGGAAACCACTTTTGCACTTCTATTAGTGTGGAAAAACCACTTTTCGCACTTGTGTTAATGTTGAAAAACCACTTTTCGCACTTGTGTTTGTGCAGGAAACCACTTTTGCACTTGTATTAGTGTGGAAAAACCACTTTTCGCACTTGTGTTGGTGCAGGAAACCACTTTTGCACTTGTATTAGTGTGGAAAAACCACTTTTCGCACTTGTGTTAGTGTTGAAAAACCACTTTTCGCACTTGTGTTAGTGTTGAAAAACCACTTTTCGCACTTGTGTTAGTGTTGAAAAACCACTTTTCGCACTTGTGTTGGTGCAGGAAACCACTTTTGCACTTGTATTAGTGTGGAAAAAACACTTTTCGCACTTGTGTTAGTGTTGAAAAACCACTTTTCGCACTTGTGTTGGTGCAGGAAACCACTTTTGCACTTGTATTAGTGTGGAAAAACCACTTTTCGCACTTGTGTTAGTGTTGAAAAACCACTTTTCGCACTTGTGTTAGTGTTGAAAAACCACTTTTCGCACTTGTGTTAGTGTTGAAAAACCACTTTTCGCACTTGTGTTGGTGCAGGAAACCACTTTTGCACTTGTATTAGTGTGGAAAAACCACTTTTCGCACTTGTGTTAGTGTTGAAAAACCACTTTTCGCACTTGTGTTAGTGTTGAAAAACCACTTTTCGCACTTGTGTTGGTGCAGGAAACCACTTTTGCACTTGTATTAGTGTGGAAAAAACACTTTTCGCACTTTTGTTAGTGTTGAAAAACCACTTTTCGCACTTGTGTTAGTGTTGAAAAACCACTTTTGGCACTTGTGTTAGTGTTGAAAAACCACTTTTCGCACTTGTGTTGGTGCAGGAAACCACTTTTGCACTTGTATTAGTGTGGAAAAAACACTTTTTGCACTTGTGATAGTGTTGAAAAACCACTTTTCGAACTTGTGTTAGTGTTGAAAAACCACTTTTCGCACTTGTGTTGGTGCAGGAAACCACTTTTGCACTTGTATTAGTGTGGAAAAACCACTTTTCGCACTTGAGTTAGTGTTAAAAAAACACTTTTCGCACTTGTGTTAGTGTTGAAAAACCACTTTTCGCACTTGTGTTGGTGCAGGAAACCACTTTTGCACTTGTATTAGTGTGGAAAAAACCCTTTTTGCATTTGTGATAGTGTTGAAAAAGCACTTTTTGCACTTGTGTTAGTGTTGAAAAACCACTTTTTGAACTTGTGTTGGTGCAGGAAACACTTTTGCACTTGTATTAGTGTGGAAAAAACACTTTTTGCACTTGTGATAGTGTTGAAAAACAACTTTTCGCACTTGTGTTAGTGTTGAAAAACCACTTTTCTCACTTGTGTTGGTGCAGGAAACCACTTTTGCACTTGTATTAGTGTGGAAAAAGCACTTTTCGCACTTGTGTTAGTGTTGAAAAACCACTTTTCGCACTTGTGTTGGTGCAGGAAACCACTTTTGCACTTGTATTAGTGTGGAAAAACCACTTTTCGCACTTGTGTTAATGTTGAAAAACCACTTTTCGCACTTGTGTTAGTGTTGAAAAACCACTTTTCGCACTTGTGTTGGTGCAGGACACCACTTTTGCACTTGTATTCGTGTGGAAAAACCACTTTTCGCACTTGTGTTAGTGTTGAAAAACCACCTTTCGCACTTGTGTTAGTGTTGAAAAACCACTTTTCGCACTTGTGTTAGTGTTGAAAAACCACTTTTCGCACTTGTGTTGGTGCAGGAAACCACTTTTGCACTTGTATTAGTGTGGGAAAACCACTTTTCGCACTTGTGTTAGTGTTGAAAAACCACTTTTCGCACTTGTGTTAGTGTTGAAAAACCACTTTTCGCACTTGTGTTAGTGTTGAAAAACCACATTTCGCACTCGTGTTGGTGCAGGAAACCACTTTTGCACTTGTATTAGTGTGGAAAAAACACTTTTCGCACTTGTGTTAGTGTTGAAAAACCACTTTTCGCACTTGTGTTAGTGTTGAAAAACCACTTTTCGCACTTGTGTTAGTGTTGAAAAACCACTTTTCGCACTTGTGTTAGTGTTGAAAAACCACTTTTCGCACTTGTGTTGGTGCAGGAAACCACTTTTGCACTTGTATTAGTGTGGAAAAAACACTTTTTGCACGTGTGTTAGTGTTGAAAAACCACTTTTCGCAACCACTTTCCCACTTTCGCAAGTGGGAAAGTGGGAAAAGTGGGAAAAAAACCACTTTTCGCACTTGTGTTAGTGTTGAAAAACCACTTTTCGCACTTGTGTTGGTGCAGGAAACCACTTTTGCACTTGTATTAGTGTGGAAAAACCACTTTTCGCACTTGTGTTAGTGTTGAAAAACCACTTTTCGCACTTGTGTTAGTGTTGAAAAACCACTTTTCGCACTTGTGTTAGTGTTGAAAAACCACTTTTCGCACTTGTGTTGGTGCAGGAAACCACTTTTGCACTTGTATTAGTGTGGAAAAACCACTTTTCGCACTTGTGTTAGTGTTGAAAAACCACTTTTCGCACTTGTGTTAGTGTTGAAAAACCACTTTTCGCACTTGTGTTGGTGCAGGAAACCACTTTTGCACTTGTATTAGTGTGGAAAAAACACTTTTCGCACTTTTGTTAGTGTTGAAAAACCACTTTTCGCACTTGTGTTAGTGTTGAAAAACCACTTTTGGCACTTGTGTTAGTGTTGAAAAACCACTTTTCGCACTTGTGTTGGTGCAGGAAACCACTTTTGCACTTGTATTAGTGTGGAAAAAACACTTTTTGCACTTGTGATAGTGTTGAAAAACCACTTTTCGAACTTGTGTTAGTGTTGAAAAACCACTTTTCGCACTTGTGTTGGTGCAGGAAACCACTTTTGCACTTGTATTAGTGTGGAAAAACCACTTTTCGCACTTGAGTTAGTGTTAAAAAAACACTTTTCGCACTTGTGTTAGTGTTGAAAAACCACTTTTCGCACTTGTGTTGGTGCAGGAAACCACTTTTGCACTTGTATTAGTGTGGAAAAAACACTTTTTGCACTTGTGATAGTGTTGAAAAAGCACTTTTTGCACTTGTGTTAGTGTTGAAAAACCACTTTTTGCACTTGTGTTGGTGCAGGAAACCACTTTTGCACTTGTATTAGTGTGGAAAAACCACTTTTCGCACTTGTGTTAGTGTTGAAAAACCACTTTTCGCACTTGTGTTAGTGTTGAAAAACCACTTTTCGCACTTGTGTTAGTGTTGAAAAACCACTTTTCGCACTTGTGTTAGTGTTGAAAAACCACTTTTCGCACTTGTGTTAGTGTTGAAAAACCACTTTTCGCACTTGTGTTAGTGTTGAAAAACCACATTTCGCACTTGTGTTGGTGTTGAAAAACCACTTTTCGCACTTGTGTTAGTGCAGGAAACCACTTTTGCACTTGTATTAGTGTGGAAAAAACACTTTTTGCACTTGTGTTAGTGTTGAAAAACCACTTTTCGCACTTGTGTTAGTGTTGAAAAACCACTTTTCGCACTTGTGTTAGTGCAGGAAACCACTTTTGCACTTGTATTAGTGTGGAAAAAACACTTTTTGCACTTGTGATAGAGTTGAAAAACCACTTTTCGCACTTGTGTTAGTGTTGAAAAACCACTTTTCGCACTTGTGTTAGTGTTGAAAAACCACTTTTCGCACTTGTGTTGGTGCAGGAAACCACTTTTGCACTTGTATTAGTGTGGAAAAAACACTTTTTGCACTTGTGATAGTGTTGAAAAACCACTTTTCGCACTTGTGTTAGTGTTGAAAAACCACTTTTCTCACTTGTGTTGGTGCAGGAAACCACTTTTGCACTTGTATTAGTGTGGAAAAAGCACTTTTCGCACTTGTGTTAGTGTTGAAAGACCACTTTTCGCACTTGTGTTGGTGCAGGAAACCACTTTTGCACTTGTATTAGTGTGGAAAAACCACTTTTCGCACTTCTGTTAATGTTGAAAAACCACTTTTTGCACTTGTGTTAGTGTTGAAAAACCACTTTTCGCACTTGTGTTGGTGCAGGACACCACTTTTGCACTTGTATTCGTGTGGAAAAACCACTTTTCGCACTTGTGTTAGTGTTGAAAAACCACTTTTCGCACTTGTGTTAGTGTTGAAAAACCACTTTTCGCACTTGTGTTAGTGTTGAAAAACCACTTTTCGCACTTGTGTTGGTGCAGGAAACCACTTTTGCACTTGTATTAGTGTGGAAAAAACACTTTTCGCACTTGTGTTAGTGTTGAAAAACCACTTTTCGCACTTGTGTTAGTGTTGAAAAACCACTTTTTGCACTTGTGTTAGTGTTGAAAAACCACTTTTCGCACTTGTGTTAGTGTTGAAAAACCACTTTTCGCACTTGTGTTGGTGCAGGAAACAACTTTTGCACTTGTATTAGTGTGGAAAAACCACTTTTCGCACTTGTGTTGGTGTTGGAAAACCACTTTTCGAACTTGTGTTAGTGTTGAAAAACCACTTTTCGCACCTGTGTTGGTGCAGGAAACCACTTTTGCACTTGTATTAGTGTGGAAAAACCACTTTTCGCACTTGAGTTAGTGTTAAAAAAACACTTTTCGCACTTGTGTTAGTGTTGAAAAACCACTTTTCGCACTTGTGTTGGTGCAGGAAACCACTTTTGCACTTGTATTAGTGTGGAAAAAACACTTTTTGCACTTGTGATAGTGTTGAAAAAGCACTTTTTGCACTTGTGTTAGTGTTGAAAAACCACTTTTTGCACTTGTGTTGGTGCAGGAAACCACTTTTGCACTTGTATTAGTGTGGAAAAACCACTTTTCGCACTTGTGTTAGTGTTGAAAAACCACTTTTCGCACTTGTGTTAGTGTTGAAAAACCACTTTTCGCACTTGTGTTAGTGTTGAAAAACCACTTTTCGCACTTGTGTTAGTGTTGAAAAACCACTTTTCGCACTTGTGTTAGTGTTGAAAAACCACTTTTCGCACTTGTGTTAGTGTTGAAAAACCACATTTCGCACTTGTGTTGGTGTTGAAAAACCACTTTTCACACTTGTGTTAGTGCAGGAAACCACTTTTGCACTTGTATTAGTGTGGAAAAAACACTTTTTGCACTTGTGTTAGTGTTGAAAAACCACTTTTCGCACTTGTGTTAGTGTTGAAAAACCACTTTTCGCACTTGTGTTAGTGCAGGAAACCACTTTTGCACTTGTATTAGTGTGGAAAAAACACTTTTTGAACTTGTGATAGAGTTGAAAAACCACTTTTCGCACTTGTGTTAGTGTTGAAAAACCACTTTTCGCACTTGTGTTAGTGTTGAAAAACCACTTTTCGCACTTGTGTTGGTGCAGGAAACCACTTTTGCACTTGTATTAGTGTGGAAAAAACACTTTTTGTACTTGTGATAGTGTTGAAAAACCACTTTTCGCACTTGTGTTAGTGTTGAAAAACCACTTTTCTCACTTGTGTTGGTGCAGGAAACCACTTCTGCACTTGTATTAGTGTGGAAAAAGCACTTTTCGCACTTGTGTTAGTGTTGAAAGACCACTTTTCGCACTTGTGTTGGTGCAGGAAACCACTTTTGCACTTGTATTAGTGTGGAAAAACCACTTTTCGCACTTGTGTTAATGTTGAAAAACCACTTTTCACACTTGTGTTAGTGTTGAAAAACCACTTTTCGCACTTGTGTTGGTGCAGGACACCACTTTTGCACTTGTATTCGTGTGGAAAAACCACTTTTCGCACTTGTGTTAGTGTTGAAAAACCACTTTTCGCACTTGTGTTAGTGTTGAAAAACCACTTTTCGCACTTGTGTTAGTGTTGAAAAACCACTTTTCGCACTTGTGTTGGTGCAGGAAACCACTTTTGCACTTGTATTAGTGTGGAAAAAACACTTTTCGCACTTGTGTTAGTGTTGAAAAACCACTTTTCGCACTTGTGTTAGTGTTGAAAAACCACTTTTTGCACTTGTGTTAGTGTTGAAAAACCACTTTTCGCACTTGTGTTGGTGCAGGAAACAACTTTTGCACTTGTATTAGTGTGGAAAAACCACTTTTCGCACTTGTGTTGGTGTTGGAAAACCACTTTTTGCACTTGTGTTAGTGTTGAAAAACCACTTTTCGCACTTGTGTTGGTGCAGGAAACCACTTTTGCACTTGTATTAGTGTGGAGAAAACACTTTTCGCACTTGTGTTAGTGTTGAAAAACCACTTTTCACACTTGTGTTAGTGTTGAAAAACCACTTTTCGCACTTGTGTTAGTGTTGAAAAACCACTTTTCGCACTTGTGTTGGTGCAGGAAACCACTTTTGCACTTGTATTAGTGTGGAAAAACACTTTTTGCACTTGTGATAGTGTTGAAAAACCACTTTTCGAACCTGTGTTAGTGTTGAAAAACCACTTTTCGCACTTGTGTTGGTGCAGGAAACCACTTTTGCACTTGTATTAGTGTGGAAAAACCACTTTTCGCACTTGTGTTGGTGCAGGAAACCACTTTTGCACTTGTATTAGTGTGGAAAAACCACTTTTCGCACTTGTGTTAGTGTTGAAAAACCACTTTTCGCACTTGTGTTAGTGTTGAAAAACCACTTTTCGCACTTGTGTTGGTGCAGGAAACCACTTTTGCACTTGTATTAGTGTGGAAAAACACTTTTTGCACTTGTGATAGTGTTGAAAAACCACTTTTCGAACCTGTGTTAGTGTTGAAAAACCACTTTTCGCACTTGTGTTGGTGCAGGAAACCACTTTTGCACTTGTATTAGTGTGGAAAAACCACTTTTCGCACTTGTGTTGGTGCAGGAAACCACTTTTGCACTTGTATTAGTGTGGAAAAACCACTTTTCGCACTTGTGTTAGTGTTGAAAAACCACTTTTCGCACTTGTGTTAGTGTTGAAAAACCACTTTTCGCACTTGTGTTGGTGCAGGAAACCACTTTTGCACTTGTATTAGTGTGGAAAAAACACTTTTCGCACTTGTGTTAGTGTTGAAAAACCACTTTTCGCACTTGTGTTGGTGCAGGAAACCACTTTTGCACTTGTATTAGTGTGGAAAAACCACTTTTCGCACTTGTGTTAGTGTTGAAAAACCACTTTTCGCACGTGTGTTAGTGTTGAAAAACCACTTTTCGCACTTGTGTTAGTGTTGAAAAACCACTTTTCGCACTTGTGTTGGTGCAGGAAACCACTTTTGCACTTGTATTAGTGTGGAAAAACCACTTTTCGCACTTGTGTTGGTGCAGGAAACCACTTTTGCACTTGTATTAGTGTGGACAAAACACTTTTCGCACTTTTGTTAGTGTTGAAAAACCACTTTTGGCACTTGTGTTAGTGTTGAAAAACCACTTTTGGCACTTGTGTTAGTGTTGAAAAACCACTTTTCGCACTTGTGTTGGTGCAGGAAACCACTTTTGCACTTGTATTAGTGTGGAAAAAACACCTTTTGCACTTGTGATAGTGTTGAAAAACCACTTTTCGAACTTGTGTTAGTGTTGAAAAACCACTTTTCGCACTTGTGTTGGTGCAGGAAACCACTTTTGCACTTGTATTAGTGTGGAAAAAACACTTTTCGCACTTGTGTTAGTGTTGAAAAACCACTTTTCGCACTTGTGTTGGTGCAGGAAACCACTTTTGCACTTGTATTAGTGTGGAAAAAACACTTTTTGCACTTGTGATAGTGTTGAAAAAGCACTTTTCGCACTTGTGTTAGTGTTGAAAAACCACTTTTTGCACTTGTGTTGGTGCAGGAAACCACTTTTGCACTTGTATTAGTGTGGAAAAACCACTTTTCGCACTTGTGTTAGTGTTGAAAAACCACTTTTCGCACTTGTGTTAGTGTTGAAAAACCACTTTTCGCACTTGTGTTAGTGTTGAAAAACCACATTTCGCACTTGTGTTGGTGCAGGAAACCACTTTTGCACTTGTATTAGTGTGGAAAAAACACTTTTCGCACTTGTGTTAGTGTTGAAAAACCACTTTTCGCACTTGTGTTAGTGTTGAAAAACCACTTTTCGCACTTGTGTTAGTGTTGAAAAACCACTTTTCGCACTTGTGTTAGTGTTGAAAAACCACTTTTCGCACTTGTGTTGGTGCAGGAAACCACTTTTGCACTTGTATTAGTGTGGAAAAAACACTTTTTGCACTTGTGTTAGTGTTGAAAAACCACTTTTCGCACTTGTGTTAGTGTTGAAAAACCACTTTTCGCACTTGTGTTGGTGCAGGAAACCACTTTTGCACTTGTATTAGTGTGGAAAAAACACTTTTCGCACTTGTGTTAGTGTTGAAAAACCACTTTTCGCACTTGTGTTAGTGTTGAAAAACCACTTTTCGCACTTGTGTTAGTGTTGAAAAACCACTTTTCACACTTGTGTTGGTGCAGGAAACCACTTTTGCACTTGTATTAGTGTGGAAAAACCACTTTTCGCACTTGTGTTAGTGTTGAAAAACCACTTTTCGCACTTGGGTTAGTGTTGAAAAACCACTTTTCGCACTTGTGTTGGTGCAGGAAACCACTTTTGCACTTCTATTAGTGTGGAAAAACCACTTTTCGCACTTGTGTTAATGTTGAAAAACCACTTTTCGCACTTGTGTTTGTGCAGGAAACCACTTTTGCACTTGTATTAGTGCGGAAAAACCACTTTTCGCACTTGTGTTGGTGCAGGAAACCACTTTTGCACTTGTATTAGTGTGGAAAAAACACTTTTCGCACTTGTGTTAGTGTTGAAAAACCACTTTTCGCACTTGTGTTAGTGTTGAAAAACCACTTTTCACACTTGTGTTGGTGCAGGAAACCACTTTTGCACTTGTATTAGTGTGGAAAAACCACTTTTCGCACTTGTGTTAGTGTTGAAAAACCACTTTTCACACTTGTGTTAGTGTTGAAAAACCACTTTTCGCACTTGTGTTAGTGTTGAAAAACCACTTTTCGCACTTGTGTTGGTGCAGGAAACCACTTTTGCACATGTATTAGTGTGGAAAAAACACTTTTCGCACTTGTGTTAGTGTTGAAAAACCACTTTTCGCACTTGTGTTAGTGTTGAAAAACCACTTTTCGCACTTGTGTTAGTGTTGAAAAACCACTTTTCGCACTTGTGTTAGTGCAGGAAACCACTTTTGCACTTGTATTAGTGTGGAAAAAACACTTTTTGCACTTGTGATAGAGTTGAAAAACCACTTTTCGCACTTGTGTTAGTGTTGAAAAACCACTTTTCGCACTTGTGTTAGTGTTGAAAAACCACTTTTCGCACTTGTGTTGGTGCAGGAAACCACCTTTGCACTTGTATTAGTGTGGAAAAAACACTTTTTGCACTTGTGATAGTGTTGAAAAACCACTTTTCGCACTTGTGTTAGTGTTGAAAAACCACTTTTCTCACTTGTGTTGGTGCAGGAAACCACTTTTGCACTTGTATTAGTGTGGAAAAAGCACTTTTCGCACTTGTGTTAGTGTTGAAAAACCACTTTTCGCACTTGTGTTGGTGCAGGAAACCACTTTTGCACTTGTATTAGTGTGGAAAAACCACTTTTCGCACTTGTGTTAATGTTGAAAAACCACTTTTCGCACTTGTGTTAGTGTTGAAAAACCACTTTTCGCACTTGTGTTGGTGCAGGACACCACTTTTGCACTTGTATTCGTGTGGAAAAACCACTTTTCGCACTTGTGTTAGTGTTGAAAAACCACCTTTCGTACTTGTGTTAGTGTTGAAAAACCACTTTTCGCACTTGTGTTAGTGTTGAAAAACCACTTTTCGCACTTGTGTTGGTGCAGGAAACCACCTTTGCACTTGTATTAGTGTGGAAAAAACACTTTTTGCACTTGTGATAGTGTTGAAAAACCACTTTTCGCACTTGTGTTAGTGTTGAAAAACCACTTTTCTCACTTGTGTTGGTGCAGGAAACCACTTTTGCACTTGTATTAGTGTGGAAAAAGCACTTTTCGCACTTGTGTTAGTGTTGAAAAACCACTTTTCGCACTTGTGTTGGTGCAGGAAACCACTTTTGCACTTGTATTAGTGTGGAAAAACCACTTTTCGCACTTGTGTTAATGTTGAAAAACCACTTTTCGCACTTGTGTTAGTGTTGAAAAACCACTTTTCGCACTTGTGTTGGTGCAGGAAACCACTTTTGCACTTGTATTAGTGTGGAAAAACCACTTTTCGCACTTGTGTTAGTGTTGAAAAACCACTTTTCGCACTTGGGTTAGTGTTGAAAAACCACTTTTCGCACTTGTGTTGGTGCAGGAAACCACTTTTGCACTTCTATTAGTGTGGAAAAACCACTTTTCGCACTTGTGTTAATGTTGAAAAACCACTTTTCGCACTTGTGTTTGTGCAGGAAACCACTTTTGCACTTGTATTAGTGCGGAAAAACCACTTTCGCACTTGTGTTGGTGCAGGAAACCACTTTTGCACTTGTATTAGTGTGGAAAAAACACTTTTCGCACTTGTGTTAGTGTTGAAAAACCACTTTTCGCACTTGTGTTAGTGTTGAAAAACCACTTTTCACACTTGTGTTGGTGCAGGAAACCACTTTTGCACTTGTATTAGTGTGGAAAAACCACTTTTCGCACTTGTGTTAGTGTTGAAAAACCACTTTTCACACTTGTGTTAGTGTTGAAAAACCACTTTTCGCACTTGTGTTAGTGTTGAAAAACCACTTTTCGCACTTGTGTTGGTGCAGGAAACCACTTTTGCACATGTATTAGTGTGGAAAAAACACTTTTCGCACTTGTGTTAGTGTTGAAAAACCACTTTTCGCACTTGTGTTAGTGTTGAAAAACCACTTTTCGCACTTGTGTTAGTGTTGAAAAACCACTTTTCGCACTTGTGTTAGTGCAGGAAACCACTTTTGCACTTGTATTAGTGTGGAAAAAACACTTTTTGCACTTGTGATAGAGTTGAAAAACCACTTTTCGCACTTGTGTTAGTGTTGAAAAACCACTTTTCGCACTTGTGTTAGTGTTGAAAAACCACTTTTCGCACTTGTGTTGGTGCAGGAAACCACCTTTGCACTTGTATTAGTGTGGAAAAAACACTTTTTGCACTTGTGATAGTGTTGAATAACCACTTTTCGCACTTGTGTTAGTGTTGAAAAACCACTTTTCTCACTTGTGTTGGTGCAGGAAACCACTTTTGCACTTGTATTAGTGTGGAAAAAGCACTTTTCGCACTTGTGTTAGTGTTGAAAAACCACTTTTCGCACTTGTGTTGGTGCAGGAAACCACTTTTGCACTTGTATTAGTGTGGAAAAACCACTTTTCGCACTTGTGTTAATGTTGAAAAACCACTTTTCGCACTTGTGTTAGTGTTGAAAAACCACTTTTCGCACTTGTGTTGGTGCAGGACACCACTTTTGCACTTGTATTCGTGTGGAAAAACCACTTTTCGCACTTGTGTTAGTGTTGAAAACCACCTTTCGCACTTGTGTTAGTGTTGAAAAACCACTTTTCGCACTTGTGTTAGTGTTGAAAAACCACTTTTCGCACTTGTGTTGGTGCAGGAAACCACTTTTGCACTTTTATTAGTGTGGGAAAACCACTTTTCGAACTTGTGTTAGTGTTGAAAAACCACTTTTCGCACTTGTGTTAGTGTTGAAAAACCACTTTTCGCACTTGTGTTAGTGTTGAAAAACCACATTTCGCACTTGTGTTGGTGCAGGAAACCACTTTTGCACTTGTATTAGTGTGGAAAAAACACTTTTCGCACTTGTGTTAGTGTTGAAAAACCACTTTTCGCACTTGTGTTAGTGTTGAAAAACCACTTTTCGCACTTGTGTTAGTGTTGAAAAACCACTTTTCGCACTTGTGTTAGTGTTGAAAAACCACTTTTCGCACTTGTGTTGGTGCAGGAAACCACTTTTGCACTTGTATTAGTGTGGAAAAAACACTTTTTGCACTTGTGTTAGTGTTGAAAAACCACTTTTCGCACTTGTGTTAGTGTTGAAAAACCACTTTTCGCACTTGTGTTGGTGCAGAAAACCACTTTTGCACTTGTATTAGTGTGGAAAAAACACTTTTTGCACGTGTGTTAGTGTTGAAAAACCACTTTTCGCACTTGTGTTAGTGTTGAAAAACCACTTTTTCGCACTTGTGTTAGTGTTGAAAAACAACTTTTCACACTTGTGTTGGTGCAGGAAACCACTTTTGCACTTGTATTAGTGTGGAAAAAACCACTTTTCGCACTTGTGTTAGTGTTGAAAAAACCACTTTTCGCACTTGGGTTAGTGTTGAAAAACCACTTTTCGCACTTGTGTTGGTGCAGGAAACCACTTTTGCACTTCTATTAGTGTGGAAAAACCACTTTTTGCACTTGTGTTAATGTTGAAAAACCACTTTTTCGCATGTGTTTGTGCAGGAAACCACTTTTGCACTTGTATTAGTGTGGAAAAACCACTTTTCGCACTTGTGTTGGTGCAGGAAACCACTTTTGCACTTGTATTAGTGTGGAAAAACCACTTTTCGCACTTGTGTTAGTGTTGAAAAACCACTTTTCGCACTTGTGTTAGTGTTGAAAAACCACTTTTCGCACTTGTGTTAGTGTTGAAAAAACACTTTTCGCACTTGTGTTGGTGCAGGAAACCACTTTTGCACTTGTATTAGTGTGGAAAAAACACTTTTCGCACTTGTGTTAGTGTTGAAAAACCACTTTTCGCACTTGTGTTGGTGCAGGAAACCACTTTTGCACTTGTATTAGTGTGGAAAAACCACTTTTCGCACTTGTGTTAGCGTTGAAAAACCACTTTTCGCACTTGTGTTATTGTTGAAAAACCACTTTTCGCACTTGTGTTAGTGTTGAAAAACCACTTTTCGCACTTGTGTTAGTGTTGAAAAACCACTTTTCGCACTTGTGTTAGTGTTGAAAAACCACTTTTTCGCACTTGTGTTAGTGTTGAAAAACCACATTTCGCACTTGTGTTGGTGCAGGAAACCACTTTTGCACTTGTATTAGTGTGGAAAAAACACTTTTCGCACTTGTGTTAGTGTTGAAAAACCACTTTTCGCACTTGTGTTTGTGTTGAAAAACCACATTTCGCACTTGTGTTGGTGCAGGAAACCACTTTTGCACTTATATTAGTGTGGAAAAAACACTTTTCGCACTTGTGTTAGTGTTGAAAAACCACTTTTCGCACTTGTGTTAGTGTTTGAAAAACCACTTTTCACACTTGTGTTGGTGCAGGAAACCACTTTTGCACTTGTATTAGTGTGGAAAAACCACTTTTCGCACTTGTGTTAGTGTTGAAAAACCACTTTTCACACTTGTGTTATTGTTGAAAAACCACTTTTCGCACTTGTGTTAGTGTTGAAAAACCACTTTTCGCACTTGTGTTGGTGCAGGAAACCACTTTTGCACTTGTATTAGTGTGGAAAAAACACATTTTCGCACTTGTGTTAGTGTTGAAAAACCACTTTTCGCACTTGTGTTAGTGTTGAAAAACCACTTTACGCACTTGTGTTAGTGTTGAAAAACCACTTTTCGCACTTGTGTTAGTGCAGGAAACCACTTTTGCACTTGTATTAGTGTGGAAAAAACACTTTTTGCACTTGTGATAGAGTTGAAAAACCACTTTTCGCACTTGTGTTAGTGTTGAAAAACCACTTTTCGCACTTGTGTTGGTGCAGGAAACCACTTTTGCACTTGTATTCGTGTGGAAAAAACACTTTTCGCACTTGTGTTAGTGTTGAAAAACCACTTTTCGCACTTGTGTTAGTGTTGAAAAACCACTTTTCGCACTTGTGTTAGTGTTGAAAAACCACTTAAGGCACTTGTGTTGGTGCAGGAAACCACTTTTGCACTTGTATTAGTGTGGAAAAACCACTTTTCGCACTTGTGTTAGTGTTGAAAAACCACTTTTCACACTTGTGTTAGTGTTGAAAAACCACTTTTTCGCACTTGTGTTAGTGTTGAAAAACCACTTTTCGCACTTGTGTTGGTGCAGGAAACCACTTTTGCACATGTATTAGTGTGGAAAAAACACTTTTCGCACTTGTGTTAGTGTTGAAAAACCACTTTTCGCACTTGTGTTAGTGTTGAAAAACCACTTTTCGCACTTGTGTTAGTGTTGAAAAACCACTTTTCGCACTTGTGTTAGTGTTGAAAAACCACTTTTCGCACTTGTGTTAGTGCAGGAAACCACTTTTGCACTTGTATTAGTGTGGAAAAAACACTTTTTGCACTTGTGATAGAGTTGAAAAAACCACTTTTCGCACTTGTGTTAGTGTTGAAAAACCACTTTTCGCACTTGTGTTAGTGTTGAAAAACCACTTTTCGCACTTGTGTTGGTGCAGGAAACCACCTTTGCACTTGTATTAGTGTGGAAAAAACACTTTTTGCACTTGTGATAGTGTTGAAAAACCACTTTTCGCACTTGTGTTAGTGTTGAAAAACCACTTTTCTCACTTGTGTTGGTGCAGGAAACCCACTTTTGCACTTGTATTAGTGTGGAAAAAGCACTTTTCGCACTTGTGTTAGTGTTGAAAAACCACTTTTCGCACTTTGTGTTGGTGCAGGAAACCACTTTTGCACTTGTATTAGTGTGGAAAAACCACTTTTCGCACTTGTGTTAATGTTGAAAAACCACTTTTCGCACTTGTGTTAGTGTTGAAAAACCACTTTTCGCACTTGTGTTGGTGCAGGACACCACTTTTGCACTTGTATTCGTGTGGAAAAACCACTTTTCGCACTTGTGTTAGTGTTGAAAAACCACCTTTCGCACTTGTGTTAGTGTTGAAAAAACCACTTTTCGCACTTGTGTTAGTGTTGAAAAACCACTTTTCGCACTTGTGTTGGTGCAGGAAACCACTTTTGCACTTTTATTAGTGTGGGAAAACCACTTTTCGCACTTGTGTTAGTGTTGAAAAACCACTTTTCGCACTTGTGTTAGTGTTGAAAAACCACTTTTCGCACTTGTGTTAGTGTTGAAAAACCACATTTCGCACTTGTGTTGGTGCAGGAAACCACTTTTGCACTTGTATTAGTGTGGAAAAACACTTTTCGCACTTGTGTTAGTGTTGAAAAACCACTTTTCGCACTTGTGTTAGTGTTGAAAAACCACTTTTCGCACTTGTGTTAGTGTTGAAAAACCACTTTTCGCACTTGTGTTAGTGTTGAAAAACCACTTTTCGCAACTTGTGTTGGTGCAGGAAACCACTTTTGCACTTGTATTAGTGTGGAAAAAACACTTTTTGCACTTGTGTTAGTGTTGAAAAACCACTTTTCGCACTTGTGTTAGTGTTGAAAAACCACTTTTCGCACTTGTGTTGGTGCAGGAAACCACTTTTGCACTTGTATTAGTGTGGAAAAAACACTTTTTGCACGTGTGTTAGTGTTGAAAAACCACTTTTCGCACTTGTGTTAGTGTTGAAAAACCACTTTTCGCACTTGTGTTAGTGTTGAAAAACAACTTTTCACACTTGTGTTGGTGCAGGAAACCACTTTTGCACTTGTATTAGTGTGGAAAAAACCACTTTTCGCACTTGTGTTAGTGTTGAAAAACCACTTTTCGCACTTGGGTTAGTGTTGAAAAACCACTTTTCGCACTTGTGTTGGTGCAGGAAACCACTTTTGCACTTCTATTAGTGTGGAAAAACCACTTTTTGCACTTGTGTTAATGTTGAAAAACCACTTTTCGCATGTGTTTGTGCAGGAAACCACTTTTGCACTTGTATTAGTGTGGAAAAACCACTTTTCGCACTTGTGTTGGTGCAGGAAACCACTTTTGCACTTGTATTAGTGTGGAAAAACCACTTTTCGCACTTGTGTTAGTGTTGAAAAACCACTTTTCGCACTTGTGTTAGTGTTGAAAAACCACTTTTCGCACTTGTGTTAGTGTTGAAAAAACACTTTTCGCACTTGTGTTGGTGCAGGAAACCACTTTTGCACTTGTATTAGTGTGGAAAAAACACTTTTCGCACTTGTGTTAGTGTTGAAAAACCACTTTTCGCACTTGTGTTGGTGCAGGAAACCACTTTTGCACTTGTATTAGTGTGGAAAAACCACTTTTCGCACTTGTGTTAGCGTTGAAAAACCACTTTTCGCACTTGTGTTATTGTTGAAAAAACCACTTTTCGCACTTGTGTTAGTGTTGAAAAACCACTTTTCGCACTTGTGTTAGTGTTGAAAAACCACTTTTCGCACTTGTGTTAGTGTTGAAAAACCACTTTTCGCACTTGTGTTAGTGTTGAAAAACCACATTTCGCACTTGTGTTGGTGCAGGAAACCACTTTTGCACTTGTATTAGTGTGGAAAAAACACTTTTCGCACTTGTGTTAGTGTTGAAAAACCACTTTTCGCACTTGTGTTAGTGTTGAAAAACCACATTTCGCACTTGTGTTGGTGCAGGAAACCACTTTTTGCACTTGTATTAGTGTGGAAAAAACACTTTTCGCACTTGTGTTAGTGTTGAAAAACCACTTTTCGCACTTGTGTTAGTGTTGAAAAACCACTTTTCACACTTGTGTTGGTGCAGGAAACCACTTTTTGCACTTGTATTAGTGTGGAAAAACCACTTTTCGCACTTGTGTTAGTGTTGAAAAACCACTTTTCACACTTGTGTTAGTGTTGAAAAACCACTTTTCGCACTTGTGTTAGTGTTGAAAAACCACTTTTCGCACTTGTGTTGGTGCAGGAAACCACTTTTGCACTTGTATTAGTGTGGAAAAAACACTTTTCGCACTTGTGTTAGTGTTGAAAAACCACTTTTCGCACTTGTGTTAGTGTTGAAAAACCACTTTTCGCACTTGTGTTAGTGTTGAAAAACCACTTTTCGCACTTGTGTTAGTGCAGGAAACCACTTTTGCACTTGTATTAGTGTGGAAAAAACACTTTTTGCACTTGTGATAGAGTTGAAAAACCACTTTTCGCACTTGTGTTAGTGTTGAAAAACCACTTTTCGCACTTGTGTTAGTGTTGAAAAACCACTTTTCGCACTTGTGTTGGTGCAGGAAACCACCTTTGCACTTGTATTAGTGTGGAAAAAAACACTTTTTGCACTTGTGATAGTGTTGAAAAACCACTTTTCGCACTTGTGTTAGTGTTGAAAAACCACTTTTCTCACTTGTGTTGGTGCAGGAAACCACTTTTGCACTTGTATTA